>NC_133655.1:204173664-204356945 GCF_009905375.1 Apium graveolens | reverse complement strand
CTCTGTGTGTCTGAGTTAGTCTCAGTTGCTTTCACAACTTTGACTGGAACTTTCGACATACTTGGCTTAGAGACAACCTTCTCATTAGCAAGATCTTCAGCACATATTTCTTCTTGAATAATAAAGGAGGTCTCATCAAATGGTTCATCAATTGATTCTTTATAGAGGGGTTTATCAACACCCTTAAGCACATGTGGTACTTCCATACCTTTAGCACATATATGAGGAGGGGAGTTTATCATAATTCTCCAATAGCACCATTGTAATCAAAACCTATTCCAGATGTTTGATTAACAACTTGCTTATTGTAGAACTCTTTAGCCTTCAAACAAGAATTAAAGTAAGCTTTAACCTTAGTCTCAAGACCGGTGATCTTGTCTTTTAGAATAGTTTCGAGTTGTCTTTTAATTCATTGACCTCTTTCTCAAGGTCTTTGATATGTTTAATTAACATTTCATTAATACGACGAGCACAATCTAAGGACCTCCTCGATGATAAACTAATTCAGCATCAGTAAATTTTACCTCTTTTCTTGACGATGAAGTATCTCCATCAATAGCCATAAGAGCAAAATTCCCAACTTCTTCATCTTCACTATCAGTACCATCCCAGCTTCTTCCCTTTGCCAGGTAAACCCTTTCAGATTTACTCTTCTGATTTGAATCATAAGAGTTCTTCCTTACTGCTTTGGCAACCTGCATTCTGTGGTAAAGTGTCCCAATTCATTGCAGTTAAAGCATCGAATGGTGCTCCGATCAACCATCCCTATTTTGTATCCACCACTGCTGGTGTTAGAGGATGAAGATCCACCTTTCTGGAATCTGTTGTAGTTGGACTTGTACTTGAACTTGGGATTTCTCTTGAATCTGACATTGGAGAATCTCTTGACAATCTGGGCCATTGACTCATCTTCCAATTGCTCCAGCTCTTCCAAGGAGTAAAAATCATCATCGGATTGATTTGTAGTAGGATGATCATATTCTGCTACTATCACTTTTCCTCAGCCTTGGAAGACTTTACCATTCTCTCTGACTGTTGAGATTGTTGTTGTTGTTGACCTTCAGCTAGTAGAGCAATAAACGTGCTGACCACTCTACCTTTCCCGTAGACTTCCTTCTGCTGAATCTTCTCCAACATATATGTTTTTAACACACCATAAAGCCTTTACAAAGAAATATCACTCAGATCTCTCGCTTCTCTTATGGAAGTAATTCTATGTTCAAGATGAGTTGGCAGTGTTAAAAGGAACTTTTTGTAGAAGGGGGTTGAATACAAACTTTACCGTTTAATAGAATTTAATGCAGAATAAAAAAGTGAAACAAAATTCAAGTTAAATAAAATTATTATTAAACTTGAAAGGTGTTACAACAACGATATCATTTACAAGGGATTAATCTCAAATGAATTATCACAAATCTAGAATAAATTCGACATGAACTTTTTATATTTTTGCAATAAAAAGATCAAATGCTAGAAGCAATTTGAGATTATGTTCTAGGGATTTTGATCCGCTAGATAGTTACACAAGAACAAGAGAATGATTTCTAGGGGTTTAGATTTAACTTTAATTTCTAGAAATTAATAATCTGATTTGGCAGTTGAAGAGATGACATGCTGAGTTAATTTCATCTACGGCTGCTGCTTAGTTTGTTCTTGAGTGGTTGAAGTGTAATGAATGTCTTCTGCTGCTTGTCTTTAATAATTCATTCAACATAATCAATTAAACTAGCATGACTATCTGAGAATTGGCATGACTTTCGGTGAGACAATCTGATTGAATTAGCAAGACAATCGGTATGATAATTGCTTGAACTGGCATGACAAAAGGTGAGACAATCTGTTGAACTAGCAAGACAATCGGCATGACAATTGGTTAAACTAGCAAGACAATCGGCATGACAATCTGATTGAACTAGCATGACTTTCGGTATGACAATTGATTGTCATACCAGTTCAATTGATTGTCATGTTGAATTAATATTGAATAAATACAAAATCAATTCTGAAAATTCATAATATTAATTCAGAATTAATTAATCAATTAATTCAATTAATCAATAAATTAATCTTTGCAGATATAATTATTTTCTTAATTAAATTATATGACTTAATTAATTAATAGAGAATTAATACTACTCTTGAACAACAACCATTCTTCTGAAAATTATGAATCAATTCCATCACTTCAATGTTGACACTCGATGTACTGTCTGGTTCATGAGTGACTAATTTCCGTGACGTTTCTTCATGTCTTGACTTTGATAACTTGATTATCTTCAGATTAAATCCCTGTAATTATCTGATACCCTGACAAGATCTCTGTCACTTGATTAAATCCACAATCTTGATTTATATCACTGAGGCTTGATCAATTTCTTGAACTTCTTCCAGTGAAGTAATTCCTCAAATCTGTAGATGAACATTATTTCTGAATCCTTTGACAGATTTAACTTTGTGAGATCTCTTTGACTAGATCCACTATTTACTTGTTACATTCTTATTTGAGTTGAGTTAAATCCTCAAATAAAACAAATAAGCTATGACATATGCCTTTCACTATGTTCTTTAATTATTGCATGTTTAATTTTTGAATGAACACATTTCACTACAACAATTGAACTTTGTTCACAACCAAAACAGTTCAAGAAAAGCATCAAAAACATAAAACACATTCACCCCCCCTTGTGTGTAATTTATTACCTAACAAGTGGTATCAGAGCAAAATCTGAAAGTAAACAGATTCAAGATCTTGGAAGAATGTATACACAGAAAATCAGTAGCATCAAATTCCTACCTTTGACAAAGCTAACTACACTCATTGGAAAAAGAAAATATTGTTGTTTATCAGGATGGCCAATCCACTCTATATTCAGATTCTAAAAAATGGGCCCTTCATTCCTATGGTTAGAGTTGAAGAATCAAAAGATGGTGATATGGTCATTCCAGCTCATTATGCTCCAAAAGACCCCTCTGAGTACACTGATCCTGAAAAAGAGAAAATTTCCCTGGATAGTGGTTTACAACTGATATTGAAAGGGTCACTTGACAATGTAATGTACAACAACATTGTCAACTGTGACACTGCCAAGCAAATCTGGGAAAAGATTAAAATACTCTGTGAGGGAACTGAGGAAATTAGATCTAATCAAAGAAGGATACTGATTTCACAATATGAGGGTTTCATGGCCAAACCAAAAGAAAGTATCACTGATGTGTTTGAAAGGTTCAATAAGCTGATAAATTACTTGCAGCTCCATGACAAATACTATGAAGCTGAAGAGGTGAACTTGAAGTTTTTGCTCACACTCCCTGATCATTTGGAACAGAAAATTTCAGCAATCAGAAAAAGGGAGAGATCAAAGCAGAATAACACTAGAAGTTCTTTATGGAATCTTGAAAACTTATCAATTAGAAATGATTCAAAGAAAATCATTAAGAACTGGACAAGGGCATGTTGTAGTGGTTCAAGTGCTCTAATTGTCAATGAAAGCCAGATCTCTAATGATGAGCCAAGATCTCAAACTCCAGTTGCCTCAACAAGTGAGCAAAGAACAAATGATTCACAAGAACAGGTCATTCTGGAACTGGAAGAAGATGACTTCTACACCTTGGATGGACTTGATGAGCTTGATCTATAAAGACTCGTATATTTCTGTAATATTTAAATATGTAATTATTGCGTAGATATTAATAAAGAAGTTATGGTATTTATGGTCTCTGTGTTAATTATTATTGTTTATATGTGATTGCTGGTTTGCGTGGTGTGTTTTATGATTAGCCGGGGCACAATGTATTTTTGTTTCACTTTTAAAAAGTGTTTATGACAATTCTATTTCCAAAATTATTGGGTTGTCTCCAAAATTATTTTTATGATTTTATAACCTTGCTAATTATTTTAGGGATTTTACAAAATTTACAAATCAATATTCTGTTATTTATTTATTCTTCAATGATTTTCTGAATTCATTTAAATTGTAAAATCCATATTTAATTCTTGGATTCTTCAAAAATTATGAAACTCATATTTTATTATTACAATATTCTGAAATTTTAAAATTTTTTGGTAATTTTTAAGACTAATTTTACTCGCGTGTGGTTTCGTTATTTCATTTAATGCGGGTATAAGTTGTGTGTGCAAAGTGTTTTAAAAATTATGAAAATTATATTTTTATTAACTTCCGTACTTCGAGAATTTTGGTATTAAAATTTTAATTTTTCGATAAATTTTAAAACACGATTGGTTCGTCAAACTAGCAAAAACGAACCAGAAATATGACAGAAAGGATTTAAGGGACACGTGTAATACAATCAGAAGGTGGGAAGTGATGTGTAAGCAGGAGGGTTTTGTTTACAATCAATTTCTCTGTCTCTCTCTCGTTATCTTTCTGCTCTTCATCTCTCTCGCCTTATTTCTCCTCTACACTCTCTCTTCCCCTCTATTTTCCCTTTTCTTCCTCTCCTCTCCGTTTCTTCTCCCGTTGTTCATCATCGCCGCCGTAACTTCGTTTTTTCGGTTCGTTTCCGGTGACCTTTGATCCGATTCTTTCTAGTTGATGTATATATATGTATATACGTATACATATGTATGTGTTGTGTGTGTATTCAGTTGCATGTGTGTGTGCCCCTGTTTCCCTGATTCTGGCCATTGTTCTTTTGTTTTCCGATCGATTGTTGCAGTTGTGGTTGTGGCGCGTGTTGTGCAGTTGGGATTTAATTAATTATTGGTTTTGTGCAGTAATTTTGAATATTTCGTGATATTAAATTTAATTCGTGCGGGATGTGATTTTAATAAATCGGTGAAATTTATCAGGACACCCGTGTATTTTCGGGCACCAATAAATTTTGCCGCCGCGCGCGATGAATTGTTTTTACGAGCGCGGGTGGACGGTGATGACCCTGTTCTGAGTCCTAAATATTTTAATAAATAAAATGAGTTGTATAAATTGTTTTCAGGACTAAAAATTTAGTTATGTGGCGATTTGAATTGTTTGTGTTGGGATTTGACGTCGATGATGTTTCGACGGGTAACCTATAAATAGAGGATCGCTGTCCAAATTTTTCTAAAAATTTCCTTAAATGATAAATCGAGTATATATCTCGTTAATACAAATTAACCCTGATTGTTATGTGCATTATTATTGTATATATGTTATTGTTATTAATATGCATGCGAGTCGAGAATTATATCGTTGGGTAATTAGTTAGTGAGGAAAAGTCAAGCATAATCGGTTGTCTAACCTAGGTTGTTTCGATTTCGTAGGATCGAGTCAAAGGACCCAGCAGTTGAAGTCAATTAGAGTTAAGCCAGAGTTAGTGCAAAGCTTCGCAAGGCAAGTACCCCTGAACTAATCTTTTACGTTCAGTATATATGAATAGTTGTTGATTTAAATTACGTACTGGAACAGAATGTTTTAAGTTACGTATTCCCGTATTTAAATATGTTGTAGTGAACGAGGTTTTGGGGAAAAAGTAACTTCTGAAAATGCCTATCTCTAAATTGTGATAAAAAATTAAAAAGGGATTTTTGGAATGTGTGCTGTAATCATTTAAACACAGATAGGTGTAAATGATTTTGGAAACTGGATAAAAAAATAAATCAGATATTGGATGGTCAGTTGGCGTAAGAGGTCCGTTATTAGGTAACGGCCCAGCATGGTTGCGTGAGAGGCTAAGTTGGCTGCGCGCACTGGTAGGCCGCTTAGTCCAGCATGACAGAGACCTAGCTAGTCTCTGAGTTCCGGAACGAAATTTGTGGTGGGATAGACTGATCAGCTGTCCCTAGAATTCATCCCCTTTTATATATCTGATAAAGGTTTAATGGTTCCCGAAACGGAACAAATGATTTATAGTCCCCATAACGGGACAGGTGATTTATGGGTCCAGAAATGGATAGTGGTTTTGGAAAGAAATAGCATGCTAAAATTGAACTCTGGTTTTTACACAGCACACTACAATGATGTTATTTTGTAAAGCATGCTAGTTTTGATATCCAGTTTATACCTGTTTTAACGGATTTTTTTGTATATCAGTTTAATATCTGTTCATATACTGTTTTATACATCCTGTTACTGGTTATTCATATAGAGGTACTGTTGAGCAATGGATTGCTCACCCTTACAGCTATTTTGTATTTATTTATTGCAGATGTCTAGAAGACCAGGTCAGCGTAGAGTGTCAGCCTCCGGTCACGGCTCCTCTGAGGTAGTTTTTTATCAGGCTCTGAGGTCTGATGAGTTGTTGTAATAAGTGAGAGTGTCTGATTTTGAATAAGTTTGTGTGTGTGTTGTAACCTAAATAATACTTGAACCTGTTTCGGCTCCTGGTTGGGGTCGGTGTTATAATAAAGTTTATTTAGTAGTTTTTATTATAATTTATCATATTTTTGGTGACGTTAGCCCCTGACCCCGGGGTTGAGGCCGTCACAGTTGGTATCAGAGCTCAGGTTCAAGTCCCTAATTTAGGTTAAAGAGATGAGTCAATAAGGTGTAGGAAGTATGTCATATAGTGTGAGTTAGCAACTCATGTGAGGAGCAACCTTAAGGGTCAGTCGAGGGTTCCGACGGTGTTACCCCTGGCATCTATTAATTATTTAATAGACTTGCCTTAACCTTGTTATGTCTTCTGTATATTGTTATGATTGGCAGTGGCCTATAGTGATCTCTAGTTCTCCTTCTCGGGGAAACCCTCAGACTCAGATGATTCAGATTTGAGCGGACCTTGGATGTTTGTAGCCGAGGAGACCCCATGCCTCCTCACCCATTCCTCCAGTTGTATAGGAGGTGTGTTCAGACCTAGTATCCGTCCCTCACTAAGGGTATGACGGTCAGTGTCGGCTGTTAGGATTTTCCACCAGGATGTGGCCCATAGTTCCTCCACCTCGAGACCACCTGTTCCACCCTCTGTTCCTTCAGGTGCATCATCCCCGATCCCTTACCTGTTCACCGAGCGGTGAACCAGTCTTTGATCAGAGAGCAGAGCCCAGGGTTAGCAGCTCAGCTTGACCAGATTCCGGTCGGGCCTTTCCAGGGTATTTCCTGCCCCTTCCCCAGATGTGCAGGAGAGAGTTCGATCCTTGACTCAGGCTGCAGTAGAGAGAGCTCGGACCATTGACCGATTCATTAGCTCCGAGTTTAGAGTTGTTCAGTACCAGAATCCTCGTGAACTGGTTGGTAATTTGAGTTAGGATCCATTGGTGGCAGTGGCAGTGGCAGTGGTTAGACCAGACTTGTTGTAGTAAGATACAGAGCTCAGAGTTAGTTGTAGGAGTTTTGTAGATGCTTTCTTATGTATGTTTTCTATGTACTGTAGCTTGTATTAGGCGGGGCCTGCTATGACAACCAATTTTGTTGTGTACTTAGTATATATGAGTGTTGTACTGTAGTTGTTAGATGGATTCATATTGTTGTTGTACTATTATTTTCTGATGTTACGGTTGTTGGTTTATTTTTATTGCACTGTTGTTATTTCTGTTATTGTTATGTTGTATTTGGTTTCTGGATTTGTTGAATTAGTTATGCATCATGGGTGGACCCCAAATAAACAAGGAAGGGAATATTTAATTATGACCGCATTCTCCTGATACATAAAACTGTTGCTACCCGGGGGCACAATTTCATATAAAACCTTTTTGTTGTGTTTCAGGAGAATGCCTCCCAAGAAAAATTCCCCGTCCAATTCCTCTAGCAGGAACTCTGAAGGGGGCCCAGTCATGGATGGATTACTAGATTTGCTACGCCAACAATCTAATCAGATGGCTCAGTAGCAAGAACAATTCCAGCAGCAGTAACAATAATTCCTACAACAGCAGCAACAACAACAATTTATTACAACAACAACATCAACAAATCCAACAACAGTTACAGCTTCAACAACAACCCCAGCCAAAAGAGTTGAACCAGACTGTAGTTTCAAGTCTTTCCAGTCAGTTAAACCTCCAGAGTTTAAGGGCGAGGTAGACCCGATTGCTGCTAGAATTTGGCTTAAAGAAATGGAGAATGCCTTCACCCTTATTCAGGTGAGTGATGATTCTAAGTCAGATTATGCTAGTTATTTTCTGAAAGGTGAAGCAAGTTTTTGGTGGGAATCTGCACGTGCTTTAGAAGGAGAAGGCCTTGTTTCTTGGGCCAGATTTACAGAGTGGTTTCTAGAGAAGTATTTTCCAAACTGTTTGCAGAGTCAGTTGGAAGTAGAATTTTTGGAATTGAAGCAGGGAGAAAGAGCGTGGCTGAGTATGAGGCCAAGTTTACGGAGTTGGCTCGACTAGCCCCTGGATATGTGAACACTGAAATTCAGAAAGCTAGGAGATTTCAGCAAGGACTAAAGCTGGAAGTTCGTAGTAGAGTGGTGGCCCTACAACTTAAGATGTATACCTCTGTAGTTCAAGCCGCCCTGGTGATTGAGAGCGATCAGAAGTGGCCTCCAAGGAAAGGGGTGATCGGAAGAGAAAGTTTGAAAGTGGTACAGGTAATGCAGACCAGGAGGAGTCTAGTCAGAAGTTCCCAAGGAAGTTTGGCCGGAATAAGAATCGGAGGTTTAGAAGGCAAGGCATGGCTCAGACAAATTCCGGTGTCACCTCAGTTGCTTCAGCCCCGGTCCAGTCAACCAGGCTAGTTGTGGATTGTAAGTTATGTGGTAGAAAGCATAGTGGTCATGTCCCGGAAGGATGTCCAGTGTTTTAAATGCGATAAAAGGGGTCATTATGCGTCAGAATGTAACCTAGGAAACATCGAAGTTACCTGCTTCAAGTGTGGTAAGTTTGGGCACATTTCCAGAAACTGCAAGACGGCTACTCAAGGTAGTATAGGAGGGAATGAATCTCAGGGACCAGCAACTAGCACAGCAAGAGCTAGAACCTTTAAAATGACCAAGAAATCTAATGCTCAAGATTCAGATGTGGTTGCAGGTACGCTTTCTTTAAATTCCGTGCCTGTTAAGGTTTTATTTGATTCGGGAGCGTCTAAGTCTTTTATATCTAAAAGTTGTGTAAGTAAAATGAATTTGATGTTGGAAGATCTAAATGAGCCCTTGTCGATAGAGGTAGCTAATCAGGATAAAGTTTCAGGTAAACCAGTTTTGCCCTAGATGTCGAATAGAAATTGCGGGCATCTCTTTTTGGTGGATTTAATACCCTTTCAGTTAGGAGAGTTTGATGTAATTTTAGGAATGGATTGGTTGTCTTAGCATAAGGCAAATATTGATTGTAAGAAAAAGAAAGTTTTGTTATATTCAGAAGACAATAAAATGATAGCTTATCAAGGACAAAAACAGGACAAGAAATTTCTTTCTATCTTGGAAGCGAAGAAGTTATTGAGACAGGGTTGTGAAGCATATTTAGCCCATGTTGTGGACACTGAGAAGAGAGTATTTGAATTGGAGAAGATTTCAGTAGTTAATGAATTTCCAGATGTGTTTCCAGACGAGTTACCAGGATTACCACCAGATCTGGAGATTGAGTTTTCTATTGATTTGATTCCGGGTGCAGAACCAGTTTTAAAGGCACCTTACCGTATGGCCCCAGTAGAAATGAAAGAACTAGCTAAACAACTTCAGGAACTTTTGATAAAGGGGTAATTAGACCAACTGTATCCCCGTGGGGCGCGCCAGTGTTGTTTATGAAAAAGAAGGATGGAAGCTTGAGATTGTGTATTGACTACCGAGAATTGAATAAGTTAACCATCAAGAATAAGTATCCCCTACCCAGGATTGATGATTTATTTGATCAACTGAAGGGAGCATGTTGTTTTTTCCAAGATCGACTTAAGATCGGGCTATCATCAGTTGAAGATCAAGCCTGAAGATATACCGAAGACTGCTTTTCGAACCAGGTATGGCCATTACGAGTTTCTAGTGATGTCATTCGGATTGACTAATGCGCCAACAACTTTTATGGATTTAATGAACCAGGTGTATAAGGAGTACTTGGATAAGTTTGTTATTGTATTTATTGATGACATCCTCATCTACTCAAGGACCAAAGACGACCATGTCGGACATCTAAGGATTGCACTACAAAGGTTGAGAGAAAAACAATTATACGCTAAGTTCTCAAAATGCGAATTTTGGTTGGTGGAAGTTCAGTTTTTAGGTCATATAGTTGGTAAGGATGGTATTAAGGTAGACCCTGCGAAGATTGAAGCGGTATCCAGATGGGAGCAACCAAAGACCCCGACGGAAATTAGAAGTTTTCTTGGATTAGCAGGCTATTACCGAAGATTTATGAAGGACTTTGCCAAGATTGCAACTCCGTTGACCAAGCTGACCCGGAAGAATGAGAGATTTGTTTGGACGGAGAAATGTGAAGAAAGCTTCCAAGAGCTAAAGAAAATACTAGTGACAACACCAGTGTTAGCATTACCAGATGAAACCGGGAATTTCATAATTTACAGTGATGCTTCTCTTAAAGGATTAGGCTGTTTGCTAATGCAACATGATAAGGTTATTGCGTATGCGTCCAGGCAGTTAAAGCCCCATGAGCAGAAATATCCAGTTCATGATCTTGAGTTGGCGGCTATAGTATTTGCTTTGAAGTTATGGCGTCATTACTTGTACGGAGAGAAATGTGATATCTACACGGATCATAAAAGCTAGTTAAAATATATTTAGATGAGATAGTTACCAAGCATGGGGTACCTGTGTCTATAGTATCAGATCGAGATCCAAGATTTAGTTCGAGGTTCTGGACAAAGTTTCAAGAGTGTTTAGGAACTAAGTTAAATATGAGCACCGCTTATCATCCTCAAACTGATGGCCAGAGTGAGAGAACGATTCAGACGATCGAAGATATGTTAAGGGTATGTGCTTTAGATTTCAAGGGAAGTTGGGATGATCATTTACCATTAATAGAATTTTCCTATAATAACAGTTACCACGCCAGCATTGGAATGCCACCCTACGAAGCTTTATATGGATGAAAGTGTAGATCACCTCTATACTGGGATGAGGTAGGAGAAAAGAAAGTGTTAGGACCTGAATTAGTGCAGCAGACAAAAGAAGCAGTGGTGTTAATTCGGAAAAGATTGGAAGCCGCTCAGAATAGACAGAAAAAGAATGCAGATTTACATCGAAAGGACATAAGTTTTGAAATAGGATCATTGGTATTACTAAAAGTTTCGCCATGGAAGGGATTGATTCGATTCGGTTAGAAAGGTAAACTAAGTCTGAGATATATAGGACTATTTGAAGTTTTGAAGAAAATAGGAAAAGTGGCATACGAGATAGCTTTACCCCCGCAGTGGCAGCATATCCATAATGTATTTCATGTGTCCATGTTGAAGCCGTACATTCCTTCCTTGAATCAAGTAATTGAATATGAATCGATCGAGCTTCAATCGGATTTATCCTATGCGGAGCAGCCAATCCAGATTTTAGACCGAAAGGAGCGTGTACTTAGAAATAAATCTATTCCTATAGTTAAAGTACTTTGGAGAAACCCTAGGGTAGAAGAGTCTACCTGGGAACTAGAGTCAGATATGCTTGACAAATATCCTCACTTATTTAATTAGTAAAGATTCTGAGGGCAGAATCTTTTTAAGGGGGGAAGGATATAACGACTCGTATATTTATGTAATATTTTAAATATGTAATTATTGCGTAGATATTAATAAAGAAGTTATGGCATTTATGGTCTCTGTGTTAATTATTATTGTTTATATGTGATTGCTGGTTTGCGTGGTGTGTTTTATGATTAGCCAGGGCACAATGTATTTTTGTTTCACTTTTAAAAAGTGATTTTTATGACAATTCTATTTCCAAAATTATTGGGTTGTCTCCAAAATTGTTTTTATGATTTTATAACCTTGCTAATTATTTTAGGGATTTTACAAAATTTACAAATCAATATTCTGTTATTTATTTATTCTTCAATGATTTTCTGAATTCATTTAAATTGTAAAATCCATATTTAATTCTTGGATTCTTCAAAAATTATGAAACTCAGATTTTATTATGTTTACAATATTCTGAGAATTTTAAAATTATTTTGGTAATTTTTAAGACTAATTTTACTCGCGTGTTGTTTCGTTATTTCATTTAATGCGGGTATAAGTTGTGTGTGTAAAATGTTTTAAAAATTATGAAAATTATATTTTTATCAACTTCCGAATATTTCGAGAATTTTGGTATTAAAATTTTAATTTTTCGATAAAATTTAAAATGCGACTGGTTCATCAAACTAGCAAAAACGAACCAGAAATGTGACAGAAAGGATTTAAGGGACACGTGTAATACAATCAGAAGGTGGGAAGTGATACGTATAAGCAGGAGGGGTTTTGTTTACAATCAATTTCTCTGTCTCTCTCTCGTTATCTTTCCGCTCTTCATCTCTCTCACCTTATTTCTCCTCTACACTCTCTCTTCCCCTCTGTTTTCCCTTTTTCTTCCTCTCATCTCTATCTTCGTTCTTCTTCTCCCGTTGTTCATCACCGCCGCCGTAGCTTCGTTTTTCCGGTTCGTTTCCGGTTACCTTTGATCCGATTCTTTCTGGTTGATGTATATATATGTATATATACGTATACATATGTATGTGTTGTGTGTGTATTTAGTTGCATGTGTGTGTGCCCCTGTTTCCCTGATTCTGGCCGCTGTTCTTTTGTTTTCCGATCGATTGTTGCAGTTGTGGTTGTGGCGCGTGTTGGTGCGCGTGTTGTGCAGTTGGCATTTAATTAATTTTGGTTTTGTGCAGGAATTTTGACTAATATTTCATGATATTAAATTTAATTCGTGCGGGATGTGATTTTAATTAATCGGTGAAATTTATTAGGACACCCGTGTATTTTCGGGCACCAATAAATTTTGCCGCCGCGTGCGATGAATTGTTTTTGCGAGCGCGCGGTGGATGGTGATGACCCTGTTCTGAGTCCTAAATATTTTAATAAATAAAATGAGTTGTATAAATTGTTTTCAGGACTAAAAATTTAGTTATGTGGCGATTTGAATTGTTTGTGTTGGGATTTGACGTCGATGGATGTTTCGACGGGTAAACCTATAAAGAGAGGAGTCGCTGTCCAAATTTTTCTAAAAATTTCCTTAAATTATAAATCGAGTATATATATCTCGTTAATACAAATTAACCCTGATTGTTATGTGCATTATTATTGTATATATGTTATTGTTATTAATATGCATGCGAGTCGAGAATTATATCGTTGGGTAATTAGTTAGTGAGGAAAAGTCAAGCATAATCGGTTGTCTAACCTAGGTTGTTTCGATTTCGTAGGATCGAGTCAAAGGACCCAGCAGTTGAAGTCAATTAGAGTTAAGCCAGAGTTAGTGCAAAGCTTCGCAAGGCAAGTACCCCTGAACTAATCTTTTACCGTTCAATATATATGAATAGTTGTTGATTTAAATTACGTACTGGAACAGAATGTTTTAAGTTACGTATTTCCCGTATTTAAATATGTTGTAGTGAACGAGGTTTTGGGGAAAAAGTAACTTCTGAAAATGCCTATCTCTAAATTATGATAAAAAAAATTAAAAAGGGATTTTTGGAATGTGTGCTGTAATCATTTAAACACAGATAGGTGTAAATGATTTTGGAAACTGGATAAAAAAATAAATCAGATATTGGATGGTCAGTTGGCGTAAGAGGTCCATTATTAGGTAACGGCCCAGCATGGTTGCGTAAGAGGCTAAGTCCGATGCGCGCACTGGTAGGCCGCTTAGTCCAGCATGATAGAGACCTAGCTAGTCTCTGAGTTCCGGAATGAAATTTGTGGTGGGATAGACTGATCAGCTGTCCCTAGAATTCATCCCCTTTTATATATCTGATAAAGGTTTAATGGTTCCCGAAACGGAACAAATGATTTATAGTTCCTGTAACGGGACAGGTGATTTATGGGTCCATAAATGGACAGTGATTTTGGAAAGAAATAGCATGCTAAAATTGAACTCTGGTATTTTTACACAGCACACTACAGATGATGTTATTTTCAAAGCATGCTAGTTTTGATATCCATTTATACCTGTTTTACGGATTTTTTTTTATATATTAGTTTAATATATGTTCCTATACTGTTTTATACATCCTGTTACTGGTTATTCATATAGAGGTACTGTTGAGCAATGGATTGCTCACCCTTACAGCTTGTTTTGTATTTATTTATTGCAGATGTCTAGAAGACCAGGTCAGCGTAGAGTGTCAGCCTCCGGTCCCGGCTCCTCTAAGGTAGTTTGTATCAGGCTCTGAGGTCTGATGAGTTGCTGTAATAAGTGAGAGTGCTGGTTTTGAATAAGTTAGTATGTGTGTTGTAACCTAAATAATACTTGAACCTGTTTCGGCTCCTGGTTGGGGTCGTGTGTTATAATAAAGTTTATTTAGTAGTTTTTATTATAATTTATCATATTTTTGGTGACGTCAGCCCCTGACCCCGGGGTTGAGGCCGTCACATGATCAATCAATGGCCTATCTCGAAAGAAAGTTCTCTAACATTAGAGTAAAGAAGCCAAGATTCTTTAAGGGTAAAGGACAGTCTTTCAACAAAGACAACAACTGGAAAGGAAAAGGGAAGTACACATCTGATAGCAAAAATAGTTACAAAACTGGACCTGTTGACATATCAAATATAAGGTGCTTCAACTGTGATGAACTAGGCCATTTTGCTATAGAATGCAGGAAACCCAAGAAAGCAAAGAAGGACAAAGCTTATCTTGAACTGGAAGCAAAGTATGAAGCTCTTCTGAAGAAACAGCAAAGCGAAGCTTATATTGCAGAGGGAAAAAGTTGGGATGATTCTAATATTGATGAAGATGAGGAAGTTGGAAATTATGCTTTAATGGCCTTGGAGCAAGGAGAATCATCCGCATCAAAATCACAGGTACCAACGCTCACTACCATTGATTTAAATGTGAGTCAATATAAGGAAACTGTAGAAAAGATGAGCACAGAAATGTTTCACATACATACAAGTATGGTTGCTGCTAATGAAGAAGTTAGCAGACTGACACAGATAAATGAGAAGCTTGAAAGTGAGAAACAAGAAGCTGGATTGTTGTTGGTGGAGCTTGAAACTGTAAGACAAGAAAATACATATCTGAAGAACAAGCTCAAGTATGCAAGTAAAATTGAAGCAGTGCTAAGGGAGAAGCTGGAAAAGAATGAAGGTAAATTGAAATCCTTCAAGAATGCATCTGAGAATTTGACAGTACCATGAGAAAAACAAGCCATGTGCAAATGTTGCTATTGGTCTTGACTATGATGCCTTGAACAACAAAAAGAAAGATATATGTGACAAAGGAAAAGCAACAGAAAATGAAAATGTTCCAGCAATGCTAAAAAAGGTTGTCTCACCTATGTTCAAGGCATGTAAAGTAAATTTCAGTGAAGAAGAGTTGATTATCAAGCAAAAAATTTCTGATGAAGATAAAGAGAAGAAAAATGCAGAAGCAACTCCATCTTCTAAAGCTGAAGAGAAGCTCATGGACAAACAAAGTTCCAAGACACTTGTCAAAGAGACCAAGACTGAAGATGCAAGAAAGAAGAAGAAAAATAGAAATGGGAAACATGGGATAAACCAAGGCAATAATTTTGCTTATGTTGCAGATGCTCCAAGAAAGAAGTGTGAAAAATATGGCTCTATGAATCACCTAACTCACCTGTGTAAAAAGGTTGTTAGCAAGCAAGCTGTAGGAGCATGCAAATACAATGAAGCAGATGCAAATGATCCCTACTCATTCTGTGACAAGTTTGACTGTATCCCTTGCAACTTGAAAGTGATGAAAAGTTGTCACAAACTAAGAGTAGACCTCAAAGAAATAAAAATTGGGTCTATAGCAGATAGGAAAAATGCACAATAGTCATTGAATTCTATTTTATCTGAAACAACTCATTCTACTTCTGCTAAATCAGTTAACAAAAAGAAAGTACCCAACACTGCTTGGGTTTCTAAACACACTTAAAACTCATTGTGTGCTGGTCAAAGTGAAGAAAGTCATATGGATCATTGACGGTGGGTATTCCAGACATATGACAGGTGATAAGGCCCTGTTATCACATTTTGAGAAGAAGGCTGGCCCTTTGGTGACCATTGGAGATAACAACAAAGGATTTATAATGGGATATGGCAAGATTATTTCTGAAAATGTTGTCATTAATGATGTAGCACTAGTAGCTGGTCTTGAAGTGAATCTTCTCAGTGTTAGCCAATTTGCAAATAAAGGTTTTGAAGTATTATTCAACAAATAAGAATGCACTTTTATCAGCAAGAAAACTGGTGAAGTTGCTCTGAAAGGAGCAAGGAAAGGATGCTTGTTTATTGCAGACTTCGATTCAATAAATAAGGATGGAATTTGTTGCATCTACATCAAGGCATCATAAGAACAAAGCAAGCTATGGCATAAGAAGTTGTCTCACTTGAATTTCAAGGCAATTAACACCTTGGTCAAAAAGGAGTTAGTAAGAGACATGCCTAAACTGGAGTTTGCTCAAGTTGAAGTTTGTACAGCTTGTTAGAGAAAAATGAAAAGATCAAGTCATAAGTCAAAAACTGTGAATTCCATAAGTGCACCATTGCAACTTATTCACATGGACTTGTTTGGACAAGTAAATGTCTTATCTATTTCAAGAAACAAATATGCACTTGTGCTGGTGGAAGATTTCTCAAGATACACTTGGGTAGAGTTCATGCACTCTAAGGATGAGACTCCACACATCATAATTGAGCACATCAAGAAGATAGAAAATTAGGATGAAGATCACAATTGTGTAAAAAGATTGAGAAGTGACAATGGAATAGAATTCAGAAATGCAACATTGAATGAATTCTGCAAAACCAAAGGCATTGTTCAAGAATTTTCAGCAGCTAGAACACCTCAACAAAATGGAGTAGTGAAAGGAAGAACAGAACATTAGTTGAAGCTGCTAGGACAATGCTGCAAGATGCCAAATTGCCAACAAGTTTCTGAGAAGAGGCTGTTAACGCTGCAAGTTACACTCAGAACATATATCTCATTAACAAGGCACATGACAAATCACCATACTCAATCATGTCTAAGAGAAAGCCTACTGTAAAACATCTTCATGTGTTTGGAAGCAAGTGTTATATTTTGAAAGACAACTCTGAATATGTGGGAAATTTGACTCAAAAGTTTTTGAAGCAATTTTTCTGGGATATTCATTGGAGAGAAATGCCTACAAGGTCTATGTGATAGATCAAAAGAAGATTATGGAAAACACAGATGTGACTTTTGATGATGAAAAGTGTCCAGGCTTTGAATGCCTTGATGAAAATGAAGCTGAAGCCCTTGCATTTCAAAACCTCAACATTGATAGTGACTCTGATGGAGAAGAGGAAGTTGATGTACAATAGATGATAAATGAAGAGACTACTGAACAGGAAAATCATGGGAATGGAAGCTCATCTCAAATACCTGAATTTGATAGCACAAACTCAGGGGGAGAAAGAGAAGAAGGATCTAGCAGTCATACCAATAATGAAGAAAATGATGAAGGCACAAGACAACAAACTCATACAAGGAAGTGTGATAGGAGTCACTCTAGAGAAGCAATTATTGGTGATCCTACTGCTCGTGTGAGGACTAGAAGTGAAACTGCTAATGAGTGCCTACATGCATGTTTTCTGTCTCAAATGGAACCCAAGAAAACTGAAGAAGCTCTAATGGATCCAGATTGGATATCTGCAATGCAAGAGGAGCTTAATCAGTTTGAAAGGAACAAAGTTTGGGAGTTAGTTCCTACACCAAAGATGTAATAACCCCAATTTTTGGGATTTTTTTTTTAAAACCCTTATGAATAGTGTTTTTGCTGATTGAGAAAATTTTTCATGCCACACTATGTAGGGGTTCTGATATGGATATTCTGAGGTTTTATTAGTACTCTATATGGTATATAAGTGTATGCAAAGATCGTCAGAATCCAATTCCGAACACTTTGATTTTTCCCGGAAATACACTAGATATGGAGAGAATTGAGTATAAGGTAACAGGATAAAAAGGATTTAAATTAAAGGATTATAATAGAGGATCATAAAAAGGAATATAATGTATTGAGAAAGGTTAAGGGAACCTAAGTAATAAGATCCCGGGTATGATCCCTCAAACGATAAACGAAAACGAAAGTTAAGCGAACCGTATAACAGATCAGCGGTCATTAGGCAAATAATTAGAAGCTAATCAAAGAGATTAGAAGGGATGATGACATAGCAATGTGACATAAGCATGACATAAGGGGAAGGAGATGTGGTTGATTTAAAACCACACAAAGTCAAGGCTAGAAAAGTAATTAACCAAAAACAAGACAAAAAGCAACCAACCAAGCCAAAACATTTCATTTTCATCAAAAAAAACACAAAACCCCCATTTTCTTCTTCAAGCTCTCGGCCTCTTTTCTTAAAAAATGAAAGTCCAAGCTCCTCCACTTACTATTTAGCAAGGTAATTATCCTAGCTTCTCCTAGTTAAGTTACATACTTCCTATAAGTTTAAGCTTCTAATTCCAAGCCAATCTTTTTCTATAAATCAAGAAAGAAGATGGTGAATAGTACTTTCTTGAAATTAATTTTTGTGTTCTTGATTTCTTTGAAAGAACAAGCTTGTAGGAGGTTAGATTAAGGCTTCCATGGGCATTCCAAGGATCTTTCATGGATTAAAAGCTTCAAGGAAGGTATAACTCTTCATGATCTTAGCTTTAAGTTTTGTTGTTTAGATTTCCTAATGTTTAGATGAAGGATTAGGGTAATGGGTGTGTAATCATGTTAAAGCTTGTTATGAGTATTTTAGTTGGTGAGAGGCATGCTTATTGTGTGTTTAGAGATTGGTTGATTTTGTGATATTTTTGGAGTTGGAAATCTTGGTTAATTAGTCAATGAACTTAAGTAAAACTCTTAGTTCATAATTGAGAAATAAGTATGAATTGGTAACATTGATTTGATGGGGCTGTTGGAGTGTGTTTTGGATGGATGTTGGTTGTATGATTGATTTGGGGTTGAATTGTGGTTGGTTTTGAATGGTTTAAATTTGGGAAATCACGTAAACATAGCCGTCGTAACGTCTGATTTTCTTTAGACTATTTTTGTGCATAACATTAGGACCCGAGAACCCCCTGCTAGATTATGATCTAGATAGCTCGTGTTACAAGCTTCGTTTTGATATGTGGTTCGTTCGATTCCGATGCACGGTTTAGGAGAAACGACCGTTTTAAGTAACGGCGTTTCGCGAACGAAACATTTCCCCTCGCCTTACTTTGAAACATAGGTTAAAGGCCAAAAAGGGTTAATTAATGTATGAAACATTTATGGTAAGTGTGTTAGGCAGTTGGTAAGACACTCGCGAAGGAATCGCCTTAAAACTCGTAAAGGTTAAATTATTAAAAAATGGTGGAGCCGAGGGTACTCAAGTGACTTAAGAGAATCAGTAAGCACAAAACGAGCGTTAGAGTCTGAGTTGGTTAGAGTATAGATTTACAAGTGACTTTGGTTTAATTCCAACTTACTTGTTGTTTATAGGTTACCAGACTCGTCCCGAGCCTTTTTCACCCCAAGTTGCTCAGGCAAGTTTTGTACCCGTTATACTGTTGTTGTGATTATATATGTATTTGCATTATCTTGCGATAGATGCATGTTGGTTAATTAGCAAATGTTGCAATATATTGAAGCATGCTGCTATGATATATATATATATATATATGCATGCCTATTTCGTATTCTTGCTATATATATCTGTTGATTCAGTTGATAATACCTATGCTAGAGGATAGCGGTAACTTGCATATACCCTTAGTATAGGGACCCAAAAGGTGGAAATATTTTCTAAACCGGGAGTCGAGGATCCCGAGTAGATTTTGTATATATGTATATATATATATATTTATATATATATATGGTTATATTTTTCAAAACTATTAATCGAATAAGGTTTATTCGATAACTTTATTTTATTTAATGAATATTATTATGAATATTCATTCGAGGGTTTATGACTTCTTTATTTTATTAAATGAATATTATTCAAATATTCATCCGAGGACTTATGACTCCTTTATTTTATTATTGAATATTATTTGAATATTCATTTGAGGATGTATGACTCCTTTATTTTATTTAATGAATATTATTTATAATATTCATTCGAGGTATTATGACTCCGCTTATTACTGAAATATATTCTTTATTTTATTAAAGAATAAGGTGTCGATAATCAAACTTATTTTGATTATTCAAATAAAGATATTACTTTCGTATAAGTATATCTTTGATTATTTGCTATTCATTTCGAGTATAAGTTTTCCAACTTCTACCTCCATTATTCTTTATGGGAATATTATTTAAATAATAATATTCAGATATTTCTTTCATAATTGGGACTGATTTATTTCATAAATCAGCATTACTCCAAACATTCTTAAAAATGTTTTCGAGTCTTCAAAATGAATTTAAAAAGGGTAGAGCGGATCCCAAAACTTGTTTTCAAATTCAAGATCTTCCATTTTAAGGGGACTTGAATACTCGCTCAAAAATCTAAGGGATCCGGCTCTGTGGTGTATTTTATATTCGCAACAAGGTTGCAGTTTTGGTAAATGAATTGATTACTTACCCAACGTTCGGGAAGTAAGTCCATCTATCGAGTCGGCATAAGCAACATGGGCTCAGTGGGCGTCCATGATAGTGTAAGTGGCTCAGTGGGAGTCCATCAAATGCATAAGTGGCTGAGTGGCAGTCCAGCATAAGGTCCTATTGAGACCAGGGTGATGACCAGTGGGGAATTCGTCCATCTACTAGTAGAAAAGGTTACTTATTGGTATCTTTGCCTGATCAGCAAGATATCAGGTTTATGCCAAAATTCTTTCCTTTCCAAATTTATTGGATATTGCAATTCTGTTCATACTTTACATGACAGAGGTTTTCAGGAAATGTATATATATATAGGTGTATATATATGTCGGGACTTAATGAAGTATCTCGTAACTTCATTATTTATAATGATATTCAAAGATTGAATCTATTCAAATCTTGTCTTGTAGTCTCATCTATGTGATGAACTTTTGAAACTAATTATAACTTGAACGGTGGTAGTTCAAGTAGTATTTGGGAAAGATATAAGTATATTGGGGTATCTTGTAACTTCATCTTTTAAACTTATATCTAATTAATAATTGTCTTATGAATGACAAAGATTTTCAGAAAAACGTTGAGACAAGGTTAGATATATGAGATCACCTTGCAACGATATTTTTTTATACAGTTATACACTGGGACTTTGTGTATATTATGCATGGAAGAGGACTTCCAATATTTTGAAAAGTATATATGTATATATATATACTGAATATTTTGCGACTTCATCGCATTAAGATATCAACTTGGTTCATTTCTTTTGACCAAGACTTTCATGAGTATTATGAGTAGGCTCATATATTGTTAATCATTATACATATTATTTTGGTGGGCTTGCTGCTCACCCTTGCTTTCTTCTTTCATCACACAACATCAGATAGATAAGATGAACAGGACCAAGCTCCCAATTCGCAAGCGGATAGGAAACGTTCCGCAGCTTTCTGGAAGCAGTTGAGGCCGCTGTAGCTGAGGTAGAAATTACCAATAGGCTAAGTTTTCAACTAATAATGTACCAGACTTATGTATCTTTATCAATTGTAATAATGGCAAAGAAATGTAAATCTATTCAGAAACCTTTTTAAGGTGTATTGACATATAATTGTGGAATAAAATGACTTGTGATTATTTTTGGATATTCATCTCTGAGACTATAACTTGTGGTGTGTGTGTTTATTGTGGGGTCACAGTACAAAGTAGTTGATTGTGTATTAAGATTGGGTGTTATTAAGGGAAATGGAACTCGTGACAACCTGGATCCCCTACCCTGGATCTGGGGGTGTTACAGAAGTGGTATCAGAGCTAAGCGTTATAAACCTCAGAGATGATGTGACGTTAAGATAATAAGTTCACTAAGATGATAAGAACTCTTGCCAAGTTCATAGTCGGGCTACCTAACGTAGTACTGATAGTTAAAACCCTTATGGGAACCCTTATAAATATCGTGATAGAAGCGTAGTTCGTTATCGTATATGGTAGCGGGAATCCGAACCCTGAGGTTGAGGAACAACAGCGCGATAATGTTTTATTACTAATTGGAGATCGGATTGTGGATCCGATAGAGCGTCCTAACGCAGGACCGGATGATGTTGATATTGAGGATGTTGTCCTAGAAGGGATAGTTGCTGAGGAGGATCCCATGGAGGATCCTGACAAGAATGAATAAAGGACCACTGATGAATTGATGACCATGGTTAGGTCGACTACCAGAGGTAGGATTGGTCGATCACTACCGGAGGTTCGTTCAAGTTTGTAAAGATAGTAGCCCCCTTTAACGCGGCTTACTCGTAAGACTGAGAAGTTTGAATGGACAGAGAAATGCGAGAACAGCTTTCAAGAACTGAAGCAAAGGTTGGTGACGGCCCCTATGCTGGCGTTGCCGGATGGAAAAGGAGATTTTATGAAGTATAGTGACGCTTCGCACAAGGGCTTAGGGCGCGTGCTTATGCAGCACAATAAGGTAATCGCATACGCGTCAAGTCAATTAAGGGAATATAAAATTCGATATCCCCGCCCATGAGCTTAGGCTCGTGGCAATAGTTTTACCCTAAAGATTGGAGGCACTACTTGTATGGAGAGAAGTGCGAGAATTACCTAAGCCATAAGTGCTCTAGTACATTTTCACGTAGAAAGAGCTCAACATATGCCAGAGGAGGTAGTTAGAGCTAATCAAGAATAATGATTGGGAGATTCTTTATCATTCGGGGAAAGCCAATGTGGTGGCTGATGCCCTTAGTAAAAAGGAGAGACTCAAGATGATAATGTCTTTGGGAGAGTTTATAAGAGATTTTGGAAATAGTAGTGAAGGTAACCGGAGCCGGTACCGAAAAGCTGTTTGAGATTGCAATACAGTCCGAATTATCGGAAAAGAACATATTGTGCGAGAAAAAGTGAAGAATGAAGGCAGAGAGCCAACAAAGAGATATGAGATTAATACCGAGAAAAATGATAAGGGAATAATGAGGTATTCCTATAGAATTTGGGTTCCAAATGTTCAAGAGCTTAAAGATGAGATCTTAGATGAAAGTCATAGTTCAAGGAATAAGATTAAGGGCAAACCCTGAATGTGATAGTCAGGGAGGACGCCATCAAGATAGAAGGAACCCATAACATAATGAAGTGGAAAATGAGGATTTTAACGTATAAGATAACCCCAAGTATGGGAGAAGGATGAAACATTTCATACTAAGGAAACAGAAAGTCGAGTAAGGAAAGGAGACCCGAGACGGTACTCCTATACGGCAATTCATGGACCTGTCTAAAAAGAACTTAGACTATTATCCCCAACCACCACCTTGAGGAAACAATGCGGTAGGAAATTCTTTCATGACCTTTAAGTCGCTAAGCTCTTAGAGTTCTAAGGAACAAGCTGACCCAGTCGAGGCAAGAGCCTGGCTAAAGGAAATATAGGAATCATTTGAGATTCTAAATGATTGACGAACCACAAAAGACTGTTTTTGTCACTTACCCTCCTAAGAGAGAGACCACCCGCTGGTGAAAGACCAAGAAAGGCACGGAGCCAGAGGTTAGAATAAACTGATTTAAGTTCAGTCAATTGTTTTCGGGAAAGTAATTCCCAAAGATAAGGAGATAGTGTAAAAGCTTTGGAGCTAGAACAAAAGTGGATGAGTATGATGAATTATGAATCTAAGTTGTAAAAGTTATCAAGATTCGTTCTGAGGACACGAATCCAGAATGGCGGGATGTTTGGAATCAATACTTATGTTGTGTTAGTTCATGAAATAATGATAAGAGAAAGGAAAATAAAAAGAAACTGAAGTGGAAAGGAATATAAAGGCAATAGAGTTTGAGGTATGATAAGGGAGTTGGGTATGAGGAAACCCTAAAGACTCGTAGCAATAGACATAGAAAAGTATGTAATCGTCAGGATGAGGGTGATTCACCATGAGTTAAAATAGATGGTTGAAGGCATAAGAGATACACATATAATTATCCCCTGTAATTTGGGAGAATTCAATGAAACCTTGAGATAATTCGAAGGGTAAATAATGAGACGCGGATAGACTAAGGAGACAAGGAAGTAAGAAATTAAGAAAATTGGATGAAGGAAGTGACCTTCAAGAATGGGAAGTGTAAGACCGGTGGCATGATACCCAGAAAGGGAGACGCCAGGTATGAAAGATATCCCAACATTGAGGTGACTGTTGAGATAAACAACAAAAGTACATAAGGAATATTAAGAAGAAGTTCATGTTGAACATGACCAATTATCTTCCAGAACATCCATGTTATCATTACCAAATCAGGAAAGAAAAGCGGATGACCATTGTTATCTTTTGGAGGCCATATGGATTGACCTCAATTTGAATAAGGATGCTATTATGAAGTTAGGTATAGACTATCGAGGTGGGGAATGATTGAATAAGACACCCTTATCAGGGATATATGACTTGATTTATCCATGGAAGAAGGCAGGTACCTTTTAAAGGTGGAATTAAGGATAGAACATCGGTAACTTAAAATGAATCCTCGGGGAATGCATAAAGTTGGAATTTCACCCTTAATAGGGATAGTGTGAGTTTTGACAGTATGAATTGGAAATGATTAAGGTAATAACAACCTTTAAGGAATCAGTGGAGAAATTTTTCAGAAGTATATAGACAATGATTTAGGTATTAGTAAATGGTATCTTGATATGCCCTGTATCTAGGGAATACAGGAGGAACCGATTGAAGGATAACCTTAGAGGTTTTACAAGGAGAAAGGTAATATTCAAAATTCTCAAGAATAGAAATGTTGATAAAGGAAATATGTACGTAATTATAATGTTGCCAAGTGGGGCACGTGTTAACCACGAGAAAGTATGGAATCGAACCAGTAATGGTCGAAATTGTTCAGGGCAATTAGGACTTAAGATAAAAGATGTTCTAAGTATGATTGAGAGTCAGTCTTGACTAGTGATTAGCCTCTAAAGACTGAGGCAATAACTTATGGAAAAATGGTAAAAATATTTTTTTTATTACTCATCTGATATTAAGAAAAGCAATTTCACATAAGCTGTGATTGAAATAAGGTAGAAAATTTATTTGGAGGTGGTTAAAATGACATTGACTGTAAGGAAATTTTACTATCAGGAAAGGCCAAAGAGGTGGCCGACACTTTAAAGGTAAGTGGATAATTATAGGCGCGTGTGCCAAAAGAATACAGTGATGATGGTTAAAACTGTGAAGGTTGTATTATGGTTTGGAAGATTGACATTCCTTCTGATGACTGTGCAATACCCAACCGTAATAGTAGTTGGTAAAGGTATAATTCGTGTAATCGCCATAAACGGGCTATCTATCTTAGAAGGTCCTATCTTGAGATAAGTCAGGACCATGTTTCAAAAAGGACTAGACGAACCTTTGAGTAAGTCTTCTATTTAAGGCATATGATTTAGAATGGTATTAACCTGCTATCGTTGCTTTGATTGAAACTCTTCTGCAATTTTATCTGCTTCATGTCATGTATGTATGTCAGGATCAGGAGTGTTCTTCATGAATCAGGAATGGTGATTATGTTACCTCCTTAGAATGATTTAATACGACATGTATGGACTCCGTATGGTTAGATATTAAGATTTTATGGAAAAGTGAATAACGACAGTAGGTCAGTGGTGGACCATAGTAAGGCAGCAATGATTCTGCGAGTAGTGAGCTGATTACAACCATGAGAGTTGTATTGGAATGGGTGTTGAGATTGAGTACCACTAATCGGGTCGTGGTAGTGTATAAGTTATCATTGATAGACTAATTAAGTAGAGTATCTACCTATTGTATATTTATTCTACTTATCAATAGAGAGTCGTATTACTATACGAGGAAGGTTACAGTGCAAGCATAGAATTTTAGTAACGGTGATGTCTGGAATGAAAACCCAGATTCAATTTTCGATGTCGAGGGAGTTTCAAAGGTGATTGTGTATAAGCTCGAGGAAGAGCATGGGTCCATAGAATGATGGACGGAATAGCAAAAAATATTTAAGCATGCAAAATGCGATGCGATAATACTTGATGTTGATATAAATACATATGTTTTGTTCTCCTATGACAAACCTCTATAGTTCAGAGGTAGGTTCCAAGCCAGATATTTTGTGGCAGTATATTTTTTTTCATATATACAATTCTCTTCAATTCGTTCTTTTCTCTTCTTTTCATTTCATGTAAGCTGAGAAGAACAACCCTTCCAGAAGGGGAGGTATTGCCGAATGACTATCTATCTGTGTGATAGAAGCCTAGTAGGATACCATCTATTGTTTAATTGCTTGTCAAGTACTAAAGGCTGGCCACCTTCTGTACTAACTATGCAATATAACAAGTGTTCATGATCATAGTGATCTCTCAACAAATTCCTTTATTTCTATATGATTGATCAAACTTTGGGAAATAGAAACAGCTGAAAAAGGAGTAATAAAGTTGTGGTAGTATTCGGAATGGAAACACATTCGTGATACTAAGGTTGACGTGGTTATTAAAAGGTTATAGAACGCTAACGAGCAAAAGTATAACTAGTATAATATTAGGAACGGAAGGTAGTAGCAACTACGAACTGGAAAAGGATGGGTAGTGAGAAGCAAAAGCTCTAATGCTAAAAGCTATAATGAGAGTCTGTGCAATAGACTTGAAAGAAATTGGAATGATCACTTAACACGGGTTGAGTTTTCTTACGACAATAGATCATATGTCAGTATTGAGGTATCGCCTTATGAGATCCTTGAGGGAAGACAATGTCGATCTCCCTTATGTTAGGATGAAGTTGTAGAGCGCAAGATGCTCGGACCCGCAGTAAGTCCAAAGGACCAGGGATATAATAGATCTAATCAGAGGACGACTGGTAGTAGCCAGGAAGGACATAAGAAGTATGTCGATTTGACACGAAAGGACAAAGAATAGGAAGGAGGCAACCTTGTATTGTTAAAAGTATTCCCTTGAAAAGAATTAATGAGATTCGGAAAGAAAGGAAAGCTAAGTCCACCAATTGTTGGACCCTTGGATATATTAAGAAGTATTGGGAAGTTAGCATATGAGCTAGCCTTACCCCAGAACATGTAGCAAGTCATAACGTGTTTCACGTATCAATGTTAAGGAAGTGTAATTCGGATGCCAGATAAATAGGGGCATAGGAGCGCATAGACATGCAACCAGACGTAACCTATATGGAGCAACCAGGAAGGGTATAGATTAAGAAGGAACGAGTTCTTAGGAGAAGGGTTATCAAACTAGTAAGAGTTTGATGGTAGAACCACAATGTGGGAAAATTGACTTGAGAGTTAGAAAGTGCAATACTAAGAAAGTATCCCTATTCATTTCTATCTGATTCCGGGATGGAATCCTTTTAAGGAGGGGAGACTGTAATAACCCCAATTTTTGGGGAATTTTTTTTGAAACCCTTATGAATAGTGTTTTTGCTGATTGAGAAAATTTTTCATGCCACACTATGTAGGGATTCTGATATGGATATTCTGAGGTTTTATTAGTACTCTATATGGTATATAAGTGTATGCAAAGATCGTCAAAATCCAATTCCGAACACTTTGATTTTTCCCGGAAATACAATAGATACGGAGAGAATTGAGTATAAGGTAATAGGATAAAAATGATTTGAATTAAAGGATTATAATAGAGGATCATAAAAAGGAATATAATGTATTGAGAAAGGTTAAGGGAACGTAAGTAATAAGATCCCGGGTATGATCCCTCAAACGATAAACGAAAACGAAAGTTAAGCGAACCATATAACAGATCAGCGGTCATTAGGCAAACAATTAGAAGCTAATCAAAGAGATTAGAAGGGATGATGACATAGCAATGTGACATAAGCATGACATAAGGGGAAGGAGATGTGGTTGATTTAAAACCACACAAAGTCAAGGCTAGAAAAGTAATTAACCAAAAACAAGACAAAAAGCAACCAACCAAGCCAAAACATTTCATTTTCATCAAAAAAACACAAACCCCCATTTTCTTCTTCAAGCTCTCAGCCTCTTTTCTTAAAAAATGAAAGTCCAAGCTCCTCCACTTACTATTTAGCAAGGTAATTATCCTAGCTTCTCCTAGTTAGGTTACATACTTCCTATAAGTTTAAGCTTCTAATTCCAAGCCAATCTTTTTCTATAAATCAAGAAAGAAGATGGTGAATAGTACTTTCTTGAAATTAATTTTTGTGTTCTTGATTTCTTTGAAATAACAAGCTTGTAGGAGGTTAGATTAAGGCTTCCATGGGCATTCCAAGGATCTTTCATGGATTAAAAGCTTCAAGGAAGGTATAACTCTTCATGATCTTAGCTTTAAGTTTTGTTGTTTAGATTTCCTAATGTTTAGATGAAGGGTTAGGGTAATGGGTGTGTAATCATGTTAAAGCTTGTTATGAGTATTTTAGTTGGTGAGAGGCATGATTATTGTGTGTTTAGAGATTGGTTGATTTTGTGATATTTTTGGAGTTGGAAATCTTGGTTAATTAGTCAATGAACTTAAGTAAAACTCTTAGTTCATAATTGAGAAATAAGTATGAATTGGTAACATTGATTTGATGGGGCTGTTGGAGTGTGTTTTGGATGGATGTTGGTTGTATGATTGATTTGGGGTTGAATTGTGGTTGGTTTTGAATGGTTTAAATTTGGGAAATCACGTAAACATAGCCGTCGTAACGTCCGATTTTCTTTAGACTGTTTTTGTGCATAACATTAGGACCCGACAATCCCCTGCTAGATTATGACCATTGCCATGTCTAGATAGCTCGTGTTACGAGCTTCGTTTTGATATGTGGTTCGTTCGATTCCGATGCACGGTTTAGGAGAAACGACCGTTTTAAGTAACGGCATTTCCCGAATGAAACATTTCCCCACGCCTTACTTTGAAACATAGGTTAAAGGCCAAAAATGGTTAATTAATGTATGAAACATTTATGGTAAGTGTGTTAGGGAGTTGGTAAGACACTCGCGAAGGAATCGCCTTAAAACTCATAAAGGTTAAATTATTAAAAAATGGTGGAGCCGAGGGTACTCGAGTGACTTAAGAGAATCAGTAAGCACAAAACGAGCGTTAGAGTCTGAGTTGGTTAGAGTATAGATTTACAAGTGACTTTGGTTTAATTCCAACTTACTTGTTATTTATAGGTTACCAGACTCGTCCCGAGCCTTTTTCACCCCAAGTTGCTCAGGCAAGTTTTCTATCCGTTATACTGTTGTTGTGATGTATATATGTATTTGCATTATCTTGCGATAGATTCATGTTGGTTAATTAGCAAATGTTGCAATATATTGAAGCATGCTGCTATGATATATATATATATATATATATATGCATGCCTGTTTCGTATTCTTGCTATATATATCTGTTGATTCAGTTGATAATACCTATGCTAGATGATAGCGGTAACTTGCATATACCCTTAGTATAGGGACCCAAAAGGTGGAAATATTTTCTAAACCGGGAGTCGAGGATCCCGAGTAGATTTTGTATATATGTATATATATACATATATACTTATATATATATGGTTATAGTTTTCAAAACTATTAATCGAATAAGGTTTATTCGATAACTTTATTTTATTTAATGAATATTATTATGAATATTCATTCGAGGGTTTATGACTTCTTTATTTTATTAAATGAATATTATTCAAATATTCATCCGAGGACTTATGACTCCTTTATTTTATTATTGAATATTATTTGAATATTCATTTGAGGATGTATGACTCCTTTATTTTATTTAATGAATATTATTTATAATATTCATTCGAGGTATTATGACTCCGCTTGTTACTGAAATATATTCTTTATTTTATTAAAGAATAAGGTGTCGATAATCAAACTTATTTTTGATTATTCAAATAAAGATATTACTTTCGTATAAGTATATCTTTGATTATTTGCTATTCATTTCGAGTATAAGTTTTCCAACTTCTACCTCCATTATTCTTTATGGGAATATTATATAAATAATAATATTCAGATATTTCTTTCATAATTGGGACTGATTTATTTCATAAATCAGCATTACTCCAAACATTCTTAAAAATGTTTTCGAGTCTTCAAAATGAATTTAAAAAGGGTAGAGCGGATCCCAAAACTTGTTTTCAAATTCAAGATCTTCCATTTTAAGGGGACTTGAATACTCGCTCAAAAATCTAAGGGATCCGGCTCTGTGGTGTATTTTATATTCGCAACAAGGTTGCAGTTTTGGTAAATGAATTGATTACTTACCCAACATTCGGGAAGTAAGTCCATCTAACGAGTCGGCATAAGCAATATGGGCTCAGTGGGCGTCCATGATAGTGTAAGTGGCTCAATGGGAGTCCATCAAATGCATAAGTGGCTGAGTGGCAGTCCAGCATAAGGTCCTATTGAGACCAGGGTGATGACCAGTGGGGAATTTGTCCATCTACTAGTAGAAAAGGTTACTTATTGGTATCTTTGCCTGATCAGCAAGATATCAGGTTTATGACAAAATTCTTTCCTTTCCAAATTTATTGGATATTGCAATTCTGTTCATACTTTACATGACAGAGGTTTTCAGGAAATGTATATATATATATGTGTATATATATGTCGGGACTTAATGAAGTATCTCGTAACTTCATTATTTATAATGATATTCAAAGATTGAATCTATTCAAATCTTGTCTTGTAGTCTCATCTATGTGATGAACTTTTGAAACTAATTATAACTTGAACGGTGGTAGTTCAAGTAGTATTTGGGAAAGATATAAGTATATTGGGGTATCTTGTAACTTCATCTTTTAAACTTATATCTAATTAATAATTGTCTTATGAATGACAAAGATTTTCAGAAAAACGTTGAGACAAGGTTAGATATATGAGATCACCTTGCAACGATATTTTTTTATACAGTTATACACTGGGACTTTGTGTATATTATGCATGGAAGAGGACTTCCAATATTTTGAAAAGTATATATGTATATATATATATACTGAATATTTTGCGACTTCATCGCATTAAGATATCAACTTGGTTCATTTCTTTTGACCAAGACTTTCATGAGTATTATGAGTAGGCTCATATATTGTTAATCATTATACATATTATTTTGGTGGGCTTGCTGCTCACCCTTGCTTTCTTCTTTCATCACACAACATCAGATAGATAAGATGAACAGGACCAAGCTCCCAATTCGCAAGCGGATAGGAAACGTTCCGCAGCTTTCTGGAAGCGTTGAGGCCGCTGTAGCTGAGGTAGAAATTACCAATAGGCTAAGTTTTTAACTAATAATGTACCAGACTTGTGTATCTTTATCAGTTGTAATAATGGCAAAGAAATGTAAATCTATTCAGAAACCTTTTTACGGTGTATTGACATATAATTGTGGAATAAAACGACTTGTGATTATTTTTGGATATTCATCTCTGAGACTATAACTTGTGGTGTGTGTGTTTATTGTGGGGTCACAGTACAGAGTAGTTGATTGTGTATTAAGATTGGGTGTTATTAAGGGAAATGGAACTCGTGACAACCTGGATCCCCTACCCTGGATCTGGGGGTGTTACAGAAGTGGTATCAGAGCTAAGCGTTATAAACCTCAGAGATGATGTGACGTTAAGATAATAAGTTCACTAAGATGATAAGAACTCTTGCCAAGTTCATAGTCGGGCTACCTAACGTAGTACTGATAGTTAAAACCCTTATGGGAACCCTTATAAATATCGTGATAGAAGCGTAGTTCGTTATCGTATATGGTAGCGGGAATCCGAACCATGAGGTTGAGGAGCAACAGCGCGATGATGTTTTATTACTAATTGGAGATCAGATTGTGGATCCGATAGAGCGTCCTAACGCAGGACCGGATGATGTTGATATTGAGGATGTTGTCCTAGAAGGGATAGTTGCTGAGGAGGATCCCATGGAGGATCCTGACAAGAATGAATAAAGGACCACTGATGAATTGATGACCATGGTTAGGTCGACTACCAGAGGTAGGATTGGTCGATCACTACCGGAGGTTCGTTCAAGTTTGTAAAGATAGTAGCCCCCTTTAACGCGGCTTATTCGTAAGACTGAGAAGTTTGAATGGACAGAGAAATGCGAGAACAGCTTTCAAGAACTGAAGTAAAGGTTGGTGACGGCCCCTATGCTGGCGTTGCCGGATGGAAAAGGAGATTTTGTGAAGTATAGTGACGCTTCGCACAAGGGCTTAGGGTGCGTGCTTATGCAGCACGGTAAGGTAATCGCGTACGCGTCAAGACAATTAAGGGAATATAAAATTCGATATCCCCGCCCATGAGCTTAGGCTCGTGGCAATAGTTTTACCCTAAAGATTGGAGGCACTACTTGTATGGAGAGAAGTGCGAGAATTACCTAAGCCATAAGTGCTCTAGTACATTTTCACGTAGAAAGAGCTCAACATATGCCAGAGGAGGTAGTTAGAGCTAATCAAGAATAATGATTGGGAGATTCTTTATCATTCGGGGAAAGCCAATGTGGTGGCTGATGCCCTTAGTAAAAAGGAGAGACTCAAGATGATAATGTCTTTGGGAGAGTTTATAAGAGATTTTGGAAATAGTAGTGAAGGTAACCGGAGCCGGTACCGAAAAGCTGTTTGAGATTGCAATACAGTCCGAATTATCGGAAAAGAACATATTGTGCGAGAAAAAGTGAAGAATGAAGGCAGAGAGCCAACAAAGAGATATGAGATTAATACCGAGAAAAATGATAAGGGAATAATGAGGTATTCCTATAGAATTTGGGTTCCAAATGTTCAAGAGCTTAAAGATGAGATCTTAGATGAAAGTCATAGATCAAGGAATAAGATTAAGGGCAAACCCTGAATGTGATAGTCAGGGAGGATGCCATCAAAATAGAAGGAACCCATAACATAATGAAGTGGAAAATGAGGATTTTAACGTATAAGATAACCCCAAGTATGGGAGAAGGATGAAACATTTCATACTAAGGAAACAGAAAGTCGAGTAAGGAAAGGAGACCCGAGACGGTACTCCTATACGGCAATTCATGGACCTGTCTAAAAAGAACTTAGACTATTATCCCCAACCACCACCTTGAGGAAACAATGCGGTAGGAAATTCTTTCATGACCTTTAAGTCGCTAAGCTCTTAGAGTTCTAAGGAACAAGCTGACCCAATCGAGGCAAGAGCCTGGCTAAAGGAAATATAGGAATCATTTGAGATTCTAAATGATTGACGAACCACAAAAGACTGTTTTTGTCACTTACCCTCCTAAGAGAGAGACCACCCGCTGGTGAAAGACCAAGAAAGGCACGGAGCCAGAGGTTAAAATAAACTAATTTAAGTTCAGTCAATTGTTTTCGGGAAAGTAATTCCCAAAGATAAGGAGATAGTGTAAAAGCTTTGGAGCTAGAACAAAAGTGGATGAGTATGATGAATTATGAATCTAAGTTGTAAAAGTTATCAAGATTCGTTCTGAGGACACGAATCCAGAATGACGGGATGTTTGGAATCAATACTTATGTTGTGTTAGTTCATGAAATAATGATAAGAGAAAGGAAAATAAAAAGAAACTGAAGTGGAAAAGAATATAAAGGCAATAGAGTTTGAGGTATGATAAGGGAGTTGGGTATGAGGAAACCCTAAAGACTCGTAGCAATAGACATAGAAAAGTATGTAATCGTCAGGATGAGGGTGATTTACCATGAGTTAAAATAGATGGTTGAAGGCATAAGAGATACACATATAATTATCCCCTGTAATTTGGGAGAATTCAATGAAACCTTGAGATAATTCGAAGGGTAAATAATGAGACGCGGATAGACTAAGGAGACAAGGAAGTAAGAAATTAAGAAAATTGGATGAAGGAAGTGACCTTCAAGAATGGGAAGTGTAAGACCGGTGGCATGATACCCAGAAAGGGAGACGCCAGGTATGAAAGATATCCCAACATTGAGGTGACTGTTGAGATAAACAACAAAAGTACATAAGGAATTATTAAGAAGAAGTTCATGTTGAACATGACCAATATCTTCCAGAACATCCATGTTATCATTACCAAATCAGGAAAGAAAAGCGGATGACCATTGTTATCTTTTGGAGGCCATATGGATTGACCTCAATTTGAATAAGGATGCTATTATGAAGTTAGGTATAGACTATCGAGGTGGGGATGATTGAATAAGACACCCTTATTAGGGATATATGACTTGATTTATCCATGGAAGAAGGCAGGTACCTTTTAAAGGTGGAATTAAGGATAGAACATCGGTAACTTAAAATGAATCCTCGGGGAATGCATAAAAGTTGGAATTTCACCCTTAATAGGGATAGTGTGAGTTTTGACCGTATGAATTGGAAATGATTAAGGTAATAACAACCTTTAAGAATCAGTGGAGAAATTTTTCAGAAGTATATAGACAATGATTCTGGTATTAATAAATGGTATCTTGATATGCCCTGTATCTAGGGAATACAGGAGGAACGATTGAAGGATAACCTTAGAGGTTTTACAAGGAGAAAGGTAATATTCAAAATTCTCAAGAATAGAAATGTTGATAAAGAAAATATGACATAATTATAATGTTGCCAAGTGGGGCACGTGTTAAACCACGAGAAAGTATGGATCGAACCAGTAATGGTCGAAATTGTTCAGGGCAATTAGGACTTAAGATAAAAGATGTTCTAAGTATGATTGAGAGTCAGTCTTGACAGTGATTAGCCTCTAAAGACTGAGGCAATAACTTATGGAAAAATGGTGATATTTTTTTTTTATTTACTCATCAGATATTAAAGAAAAGCAATTTCACATAAGCTGTGATTGAAATAAGGTAGAAAATTTATTTGGAGGTGGTTAAAATGACATTGACTGTAAGGAAATTTTACTATCAGGAAAGGCCAAAGAGGTGGCCGACACTTTAAAGGTAAGTGGATAATTATAGGCGCGTGTGCCAAAAGAATACAGTGATGATGGTTAAAACTGTGAAGGTTGTATTATGGTTTGGAAGATTGACATTCCTTCTGATGACTGTGCAATACCCAACCGTAATAGTAGTTGGTAAAGGTATAATTCGTGTAATCGCCATAAACGGGCTATCTATCTTAGAAGGTCCTATCTTGAGATAAGCCAGGACCATGTTTCAAAAAGGACTAGACGAACCTTTGAGTAAGTCTTCTATTTAAGGCATATGATTTAGAATGGTATTAACCTGCTATCGTTGCTTTGATTGAAACTCTTCTGCAATTTTATCTGCTTCATGTCATGTATGTATGTCAGGATCAGGAGTGTTCTTCATGAATCAGGAATGGTGATTATGTTACCTCCTTAGAATGATTTAATACGACATGTATGGACTCCGTATGGTTAGATATTAAGATTTTATGGAAAAGTGAATAACGACAGTAGGTCAGTGGTGGACCATAGTAAGGCAGCAATGATTCTGCGAGTAGTGAGCTAATTACAACCATGAGAGTTGTATTAGAATGGGTGTTGAGATTGAGTACCACTAATCGGGTCGTGGTAGTGTATAAGTTATCATTGATAGACTAATTAAGTAGAGTATCTACCTATTGTATATTTATTCTACTTATCAATAGAGAGTCGTATTACTATACGAGGAAGGTTGCAGTGCAAGCATAGAATTTTAGTAACGGTGATGTCTGGAATGAAAACCCAGATTCGATTTTCGATGTCGAGGGAGTTTCAAAGGTGATTGTGTATAAGCTCGAGGAAGAGCATGGGTCCATAGAATGATGGACGGAATAGCAAAAAATATTTAAGCATGCAAAATACGATGCGATAATACTTGATGTTGATATAAATACATATGTTTTGTTCTCCTATGAAAAACCTCTATAGTTTAGAGGTAGGTTCCAAGCCAGATATTTTGTGGCAGTATATTTTTTTTTCATATATACAATTCTCTTCAATTCATTCTTTTCTCTTCTTTTCATTTCATGTAAGCTGAGAAGAACAACCCTTCCAGAAGGGGAGGTATTGCCGAATGACTATCTATATGTGTGATAGAAGCCTAGTAGGATACCATCTATTGTTTAATTGCTTGTGAAGTACTAAAGGCTGGCCACCTTCTGTACTAACTATGCGATATAACAAGTGTTCATGATCATAGTGATCTCTCAACAAATTCCTTTACTTCTATATGATTGATCAAACTTTGGGAAATAGAAACAGCTGAAAAAGGAGTAATAAAGTTGTGGTAGTATTCGGAATGGAAACACATTCGTGATACTAAGGTTGACGTGGTTATTAAAAGGTTATAGAACGCTATCGAGCAAAAGTATAACTAGTATAATATTAGGAACGGAAGGTAGTAGCAACTACGAACTGGAAAAGGATGGGTAGTGAGAAGCAAAAGCTCTAATGCTAAAAGCTATAATGAGAGTCTGTGCAATAGACTTGAAAGAAATTGGAATGATCACTTAACACGGGTTGAGTTTTCTTACGACAATAGATCATATGTCAGTATTGAGGTATCGCCTTATGAGATCCTTGAGGGAAGACAATGTCGATCTCCCTTATGTTAGGATGAAGTTGTAGAGCGCAAGATGCTCGGACCCGCAGTAGTCCAAAGGACCAGGGATATAATAGATCTAATCAAAGGACGACTGGTAGTAGCCAGGAAGGACATAAGAAGTATGTCGATTTGACACGAAAGGACAAAGAATAGGAAGGAGGCAACCTTGTATTGTTAAAAGTATTCCCTTGAAAAGAATTAATGAGATTCGGAAAGAAAGGAAAGCTAAGTCCACCAATTGTTGGACCCTTGGATATATTAAGAAGTATTGGGAAGTTAGCATATGAGCTAGCCTTACCCCAGAACACGTAGCAAGTCATAACGTGTTTCACGTATCAATGTTAAGGAAGTGTAATTCGGATGCCAGATAAATAGGGGCATAGGAGCGCATAGACATGCAACCAGACGTAACCTATATGGAGCAACCAGGAAGGGTATAGATTAAGAAGGAATGAGTGCTTAGGAGAAGGGTTATCAAACTAGTAAGAGTTTGATGGTAGAACCACAATGTGGGAAAATTGACTTGAGAGTTAGAAAGTGCAATACTAAGAAAGTATCCCTATTCATTTCTATCTGATTCCGGGATGGAATCCTTTTAAGGAGGGGAGACTGTAATAACCCCAATTTTTGGGAAATTTTTTTTGAAACCCTTATGAATAGTGTTTTTGCTGATTGAGAAAATTTTTCAAGCCACACTATGTAGGGGTTCTGATATGGATATTCTGAGGTTTTATTAGTACTCTATATGGTATATAAGTTTATGCAAAGATCGTCAGAATCCAATTCCGAACACTTTGATTTTTCCCGGAAATACACTAGATACGGAGAGAATTGAGTATAAGGTAACAGGATAAAAAGGATTTAAATTAAAGGATTATAATAGAGGATCATAAAAAGGAATATAATGTATTGCGAAAGGTTAAGGGAACCTAAGTAATAAGATCCCGGGTATGATCCCTCAAACGATAAACGAAAACGAAAGTTAAGCGAACCATATAACAGATCAGCGGTCATTAGGCAAACAATTAGAAGCTAATCAAAGAGATTAGAAGGGATGATGACATAGCAATGTGACATAAACATGACATAAGGGGAAGGAGATGTGGTTGATTTAAAACCACACAAAGTCAAGGCTAGAAAAGTAATTAACCAAAAACAAGACAAAAAGCAACCAACCAAGCCAAAACATTTCATTTTCATCAAAAAAACACAAAACCCCCATTTTCTTCTTCAAGCTCTCGGCCTCTTTTCTTAAAAAATGAAAGTCCAAGCTCCTCCACTTACTATTTAGCAAGGTAATTATCCTAGCTTCTCCTAGTTAAGTTACATACTTCCTATAAGTTTAAGCTTCTAATTCCAAGCCAATCTTTTTCTATAAATCAAGAAAAAAGATGGTGAATAGTACTTTCTTGAAATTAATTTTTGTGTTCTTGATTTCTTTGAAAGAACAAGCTTGTAGGAGGTTAGATTAAGGCTTCCATGGGCATTCCAAGGATCTTTCATGGATTAAAAGCTTCAAGGAAGGTATAACTCTTCATGATCTTAGCTTTAAGTTTTGTTGTTTAGATTTCCTAATGTTTAGATGAAGGGTTAGGGTAATGGGTGTGTAATCATGTTAAAGCTTGTTATGAGTATTTTAGTTGGTGAGAGGCATGATTATTGTGTGTTTAGAGATTGGTTGATTTTGTGATATTTTTGGAGTTGGAAATCTTGGTTAATTAGTCAATGAACTTAAGTAAAACTCTTAGTTCATAATTGAGAAATAAGTATGAATTGGTAACATTGATTTGATGGGGCTGTTGGAGTGTGTTTTGGATGGATGTTGGTTGTATGATTGATTTGGGGTTGAATTGTGGTTGGTTTTGAATGGTTTAAATTTGGGAAATCACGTAAACATAGCCGTCGTAACGTCCGATTTTCTTTAGACTGTTTTTGTGCATAACATTAGGACCCGAGAACCCCCTGCTAGATTATGACCATTGCCATGTCTAGATAGCTCGTGTTACGAGCTTCGTTTTGATATGTGGTTCGTTCGATTCCGATGCACGGTTTAGGAGAAACGACCGTTTTAAGTAACGGCGTTTCGCGAACGAAACATTTCCCCTCGCCTTACTTTGAAACATAGGTTAAAGGCCAAAAAGGGTTAATTAATGTATGAAACATTTATGGTAAGTGTGTTAGGCAGTTGGTAAGACACTCGCGAAGGAATCGCCTTAAAACTCGTAAAGGTTAAATTATTAAAAAATGGTGGAGCCGAGGGTACTCGAGTGACTTAAGAGAATCAGTAAGCACAAAACGAGCGTTAGAGTCTGAGTTGGTTAGAGTATAGATTTACAAGTGACTTTGGTTTAATTCCAACTTACTTGTTGTTTATAGGTTACCAGACTCGTCACGAGCCTTTTTCACCCCAAGTTGCTCAGGCAAGTTTTCTACCTGTTATACTGTTGTTGTGATGTATATATGTATTTGCATTATCTTGCGATAGATGCATGTTGGTTAATTAGCAAATGTTGCAATATATTGAAGCATGCTGCTATGATATATATATATATATATGCATGCCTGTTTCATATTCTTGCTATATATATCTGTTGATTCAGTTGATAATACCTATGCTAGAGGATAGCGGTAACTTGCATATACCCTTAGTATAGGGACCCAAAAGGTGGAAATATTTTCTAAACCGAGATTCGAGGATCCCGAGTAGATTTTGTATATATGTATATATATACATATATACTTATATATATATGGTTATAGTTTTCAAAACTATTAATCGAATAAGGTTTATTCGATAACTTTATTTTATTTAATAAATATTATTATGAATATTCATTCGAGGGTTTATGACTTCTTTATTTTATTAAATGAATATTATTCAAATATTCATCCGAGGACTTATGACTCCTTTATTTTATTATTGAATATTATTTGAATATTCATTTGAGGATGTATGACTCCTTTATTTTATTTAATGAATATTATTTATAATATTCATTCGAGGTATTATGACTCCGCTTATTACTGAAATATATTCTTTATTTTATTAAAGAATAAGGTGTCGATAATCAAACTTATTTTTTATTATTCAAATAAAGATATTACTTTCGTATAAGTATATCTTTGATTATTTGCTATTCATTTCGAGTATAAGTTTTCCAACTTCTACCTCCATTATTCTTTATGGGAATATTATTTAAATAATAATATTCAGATATTTCTTTCATAATTGGGACTGATTTATTTCATAAATCAGCATTACTCCAAACATTCTTAAAAATATTTTTGAGTCTTCAAAATGAATTTAAAAAGGGTAGAGCGGATCCCAAAACTTGTTTTCAAATTTAAGATCTTCCATTTTAAGGGGACTTGAATACTCGCTCAAAAATCTAAGGGATCCGGCTCTGTGGTGTATTTTATATTCGCAACAAGGTTGCAGTTTTGGTAAATGAATTGATTACTTACCCAACGTTCGAGAAGTAAGTCCATCTATCGAGTCGGCATAAGCAACATGGGCTCAGTGGGCATCCATGATAGTGTAAGTGGCTCAGTGGGAGTCCATCAAATGCATAAGTGGCTGAGTGGCAGTCCAGCATAAGGTCCTATTGAGACCAGGGTGATGACCAGTGGGGAATTCGTTCATCTACTAGTAGAAAAGATTACTTATTGGTATCTTTGCCTGATCAGCAAGATATCAGGTTTATGCCAAAATTCTTTCCTTTCCAAATTTATTGGATATTGCAATTCTGTTCATACTTTACATGACAGAGGTTTTCAGGAAATGTATATATATATATAGGTGTATATATATGTCGGGACTTAATGAAGTATCTCGTAACTTCATTATTTATAATGATATTCAAAGATTGAATCTATTCAAATCTTGTCTTGTAGTCTCATCTATGTGATGAACTTTTGAAACTAATTATAACTTGAACGGTGGTAGTTCAAGTAGTATTTGGGAAAGATATAAGTATATTGGGGTATCTTGTAACTTCATCTTTTAAACTTATATCTAATTAATAATTGTCTTATTAATGACAAAGATTTTCAGAAAAATGTTGAGACAAGGTTAGATATATGAGATCACCTTGCAACGATATTTTTTTTATACAGTTATACACTGGGACTTTGTGTATATTATGCATGGAAGAGGACTTCCAATATTTTGAAAAGTATATATGTATATATATATACTGAATATTTTGCGACTTCATCGCATTAAGATATCAACTTGGTTCATTTATTTTGACCAAGACTTTCATGAGTATTATGAGTAGGCTCATATATTGTTAATCATTATACATATTATTTTGGTGGGCTTGCTGCTCACCCTTGCTTTCTTCTTTCATCACAAAACATCAGATAGATAAGATGAACAGGACCAAGCTCCCAATTCGCAAGCGGATAGGAAATGTTCCGCAGCTTTCTGGAAGCGTTGAGGCCGCTGTAGCTGAGGTAGAAATTACCAATAGGCTAAGTTTTTAACTAATAATGTACCAGACTTATGTATCTTTATCAATTGTAATAATGGCAAAGAAATGTAAATCTATTCAGAAACCTTTTTAAGGTGTATTGACATATAATTGTGGAATAAAACGACTTGTGATTATTTTTGGATATTCATCTCTGAGACTATAACTTGTGGTGTGTGTGTTTATTGTGGGGTCACAGTACAGAGTAGTTGATTGTGTATTAAGATTGGGTGTTATTAAGGGAAATGGAACTCGTGACAACCTGGATCCCCTACCCTGGATCTGGGGGTGTTACACCCTGCCTGTAAACTATTACAAACTATTAAAATTGATAGGCCTATTGTGCATTACATCAAATTAGTGTGCCACATCATGTTCATTTTGCAATCCAATCTTCCTAATTTATTTTACTCTGATCAATGAAGACATAAAAAGAAAAATTAACAAACTTTTCATGCTTAAAAGCTCACATATTAAATTAAATTACCTTCCTTCCTTCACTCAATATCTTCTTAACTATTTGTCCAAGAGTTGGCTGTAATATAAAAATATTAGATACAAATTATAATTCTAAATTTATATTAAATTACTAGATGTGTAAAGGGAAAAATAAATTACCTTTACTGGCTAAAATAACTCATCAATAATATCTTGTGCACTAGAATCTTGTGAGGGTACACCATAAGATATTAGATTTTGATTTTGAATGGTTAGAATGTCCAGAATTACTAGGTGTTGTAGTTTCTCATTTAAGTTGCCTTATATGGTTTCAATATGTGACCTCAATAGTTTCCAAGTAAAAATAATTGCCCCAAATAATCTTTAATCTTGTTATCAGACCAACGCTAGGAAAATATCATACTGGAACAAAGGCAAGAATATACATATAATTAGATTCCCTCCATCTTTCTGGATGTAATATAACTTGGACACGTCATTATTTTGCCAAAAGAGAGACCTGCAAAGAATAAGTAAGATGAACAACGCTTGGAACACAATAAGGAATTAAACCAATGTTGTCTTTAATGGGATTATTTGATGTATCACTATTTATACATTTAACCATTAAATTAAAATTAAAAACTTAAGCAAAATGTTCGTTGAATGATGGAAATAAATAAAATTGCAAACTTTAAATAGTTATCGCATCACTTTTTTCCTAAAAGAAACTTCAAATACTGAACCACCAAATATAAGAGGACTACACATGTTGATAATCCCAGATCACCCCGGGGTCCCTTCCTGGTTCAACCCGGACTCAAGCTCCATTTGGACAGAAGTGACGGCGGTTTGCGGTGTAGCTGTGAGGTGGGCACCTACAAAATAGAACCGGAGGGGGGTGGCGTCCCCGCGGCACCTCCGGTATGAGAATGATAAAGGATTTTGAAGGAGAAAGGGGTAAAATGAGAATTATGCGAATATATTATGGTGTGAGTATATATGTGTATATCAGAGATGATGTAACCCCTTCTACACCTTTTGTTCAGCCTTTTATGGGCTTCTCATTAGGGTTTAGGGGTCTATACCTTTTATCTGGGCCATAGGAATGTTCTGGACTGTAGGATGTGTGGACGTCCGTGATGAATTGGTGTACTTCTGAATCTGGACCGTTAAAAGGTTTTGGATCTGGGCTACCTGGGTGGTGTAGATTTTGCCACGTGTTCGGGGCTCTTCCAAGGTTATTGTTTGGCGGACCCTGGGCTCTGTTTATTGGGTCGTGGGCACGTCTTGTTGGGCCCCGGGGTCTTATTAATGGGCTTATATTATTATGGGCTATATTATAGTAAAAAGCAGAAAATAAAGCTAAGGCCAAAGACTTCCATCCGGCAGCATGCATATTTTCGTTGTTATTAAAGAGTCCCGGGTCCACTGTGCTCCGAGTGCCCCACAGAAGGCATACACCATAGTGAGAGCTGCTTGCCCGAGCTGCTGGACCGGAAATTTATCTGTTTTTAATTCAAATTTATGGAGCGGCATGAACTCCAAATCCCCACCCCGGTTGAATATGAACTCCCGGTGCCATCCCTTGAGGGAAGTTAACATGCTAATCGGGAGGACCATCTTGTCTAAAGGATAGCCATAGTCCTCAATCATAAACAAAAACTCAAATATTGGCCAAGGGCACAATTTCTTAATTTTGAAGATATGGTGGAAAAGTTTGAAGGTTGGGAGATATTCTTTAGCGTGGCAACAAACCAAAAATTAGCTAATCCACTTCACAGAATTCGGTGCTAATTGTGTGAAAGGAATCCCATACACATCCTGATAGAGGGATTTTATGAAATGGTGTAGCCCTAGACGCATACCCCGGAGATGTTCTAAGGGAATCCCAACATAGCCCCACACTGGTCTGTGGTAAACCCTCTCATTCTCCTTGGGCCACCTCCACTCGTATTCATCCCCGAGGTTAAAGGCAAGCCTAAGGGCACTATCCACCTCGGCATCTATATATATCTCCAATCTCCTTATTTACAGGCCTGCATTCTTACCGGGTCCCCGGGGCATTAAAAATAGCTTGTCCATTGTCGTCTCGTCATAAGGTTCTCGGCCATTTAATCCATCTGGGCCCCGTTATGCCTCAGTTAAGTCTCTATAATAAAAACCCAAAGGTTTAGGGTCCCTCCGACATTGGACAAAATATTGATCTACGTCCTCCCAGGATCCATCGTCATTAGACAACGTGTCCCCGGGCCCTAAAACTAGAGTCTGGGCTAGTACTTGAGCGGGTTGTTCAACTCGGGGAGGCATCTCAGAAGAACTAGTGCTAGACGAAGAAAAGGAAGGGAGGTTTGACAACAATTCTCCTAGACCACCTGGTCGCTCCGGGTAACGAATCCTAAGGTTAGCTGTATTCTTAACTTCCTACCTTGTATATACTATATACACATACATATGTACCCTGGAGTCAATGCCGCACCCGAACCCAAACACAAAAAACAAAACATAAAACAAAACAAATTCATAAATATATTACACTAAAACTAAAGGTCAAAAACAAGATCTACGCAATATACATATGATTTTAAGCAGAAACATATACCAAGAACAGAACCCGGACTCAACTACAGTTTACATTACAAAAACCCAATTAAAACCGCATACAGATCATAAAAAAACCAAACTTCTTTAGCGATTAAAACACGAAACCACCACAAAAAACTCCACACGAACCAAAAACAATACAAAATCATCTTCAAACCTAAAACTAAACATTATACAAGAGACTCGAACAAAAATAAATGAGAAGCAAGAAATACTCATACAAACAAAGACATGCAAGGAGAAAACGATGAAAAAACAGAAGAAAATGAAGAAACTTACAAAGAACAAGAGAAGATGGAGGAGTGTCGACTGAAACGTTGCAAAAATCTCCGAAAAAGCTTCAAAATCCAAGAGCTTGTATACCCTCGTTGTGTATTCCTTTGTTGGTGTAAAAAATAAAACAAAGGATGAAGAGAAGTATTTATAGGCAAAGAAAGAGAGTGGGCAGTTAGGTGATGTCAGCGCCACGTGGCACCCCTTCATTGGTATTGAAAAATGTAACTACATCAGTTATTACCCTTGCTATAATCATGTCTTTGCACGGTTTTTCAGGAAAAAGGGGGAAAATTAAACCTTTCTACAATCAAGTACACATATATATACACGCGTATATATCGATGAGTCCGGATGGAATCCCAAAAATCTTATGACGACCCAAATTTTCAGCATCCACTTTTCAGAATCCGGTCAAATCAAATGTCAGTTTGTCCTTATCTACCAAACCTTATCGAAAATTTAAATTTCAAATCAAAATGACTAACCAAGTTAACCCCGGAGTCTTACATTCATTAGACCCTGGGGTTAGGGGCAGCAAATCAAAGAAAACCCATCAAAATCTTTCTAATTATTTCAAGGAACCCCTTTTTGGACCCAAATTAAATGACTAACCAAGTCAACCTCGGAGTCTTACACTCATTAGACCCCGAGGTTAGGGGGCAACAAATCAAAGAAAATACCAAAATTTTACTAAGTATTTCAAGGAACCCCACCCTGGACACAAATCAAAGAAAACCCCCAAAAGTTTTTCTAAGTATTTTTAGGAACCCCTCATTGGACCCAAATCAAATGACTAACCAAGTCAACCCCAGAGTCTTACACTCATTAGACCCCGAGGTTAGGGGGCAACAAATCAAAGAAAACCCCCAAAATTTTACTAAGTATTTCAAGGAACCCCACCCTGGACACAAATCAAAGTAAACCCAAAAATTTACTAATTATTTCAAGGAACCCCACCCTAGACAGCTACCAGTAATTCACAAAAATTAATTGCACTGTTCACAAGCTTCAATCGTAAAATTAAATAGGTAAGCAACATTGACACCAAAATACAAACCACTACAAGAATATAAAACTTAATACAACCGAACAAATTCAACCAGTCTAAATTCGACCGAATTTATGGTCAACCTGAATGTTTGAATGGGCATGGCTAAATACAACCGCCAGCGGTCGAATTTAAATTCAGTTGAAATAGTGGTGTTCAATTTAGTAATAAATTCGACCGATATATTTGTACGGTCGAATTTAGCCTTGCAAAAAAATGGAGGGAATTTCCTTGCCGACTAAATTATTTTACGCTCCTAAATTGAACCGCTAGCGATCGAATTTAGCCTTACCAAATGGAGGGATATTTTCCCGTTTTTTTGTTTAAATTTACTGAAATGGCAAAAAAAAACAACCAAATACAAAAACGGTTGAAATAATTAAATTGATTGTAAGAGTTTGTATTTAGTAAATGAAAAAACACAAAAAAAAATTAAAAATCAAAACACCAATTCAAGAGTAAACATTAGTTAGCTATATTAGTCAAACTAAAGATTGACTGTTAAAATGGAAAACCAAATAAAATTATTTTGATATGAAAATTTGGTTATAGCACTAATATAAGTATCTATTATGGATCAAAAACTAAGGTATAATAATTTATGTATCTATTACTAAGGAACGTGAGCTTCGAGGCTCAGTTTGACTGCTCTTGTGTTTCGTGACTCAATCTGCCTTAACAAGATCCTACGTACCTTGCTCATTGCCAATGATCAAGTCAAAAAACGTAGTTCTGATTTGTGGGGTGAGGCCCCTTATATAGATGTTGGGAGTCCTTAAATTGGACTTGGGTTAGGAGACTTGGTTGTCCAGTTTCAGAATTAGAATGGACTTTGGAGTCCTAGGAAGTAGGAAGCTGATTCCTTATCCCATGAGGTTCCTTAGAGGCCAATCTACAAGGATTTATATCCCCACAAGGACTTATCTTAATAGCTGTTTTCTCCCTTATTAATTAATTATGAAATTAATTATTATTTAGGGTTTTGGGCCTTCTTTGTTCCATCAGGCCTGATCTGGTCCATCAGGCCTAATCAATGTGTTAACCTTTTTGGTCTGAATGTCATACATCTTCTTATTGGGCCTTGTATCCCAAATCATGTGTAATTAATGCAATATTAACTACGTAATCAGGATTTATTTATTCCATATCATTTGCCCCCCAACTTTTGGGAAACAGTGGCTAGGTTTCTCAGAAGTTAAGTTTAATTGTTCCCTTACAGGGTATCGTTTTTGCGTAAAGTGTGGAGTGACCTACACATTTACAACGATTTGCTTTCATCCCTATTATTTAAGAATTATCTTAATTTCCAGGAATATTCCCTTAATTCTGGGATTTTTCCCTTAATTCTGGAATTTTTCCTTAATTTTATGGATTTTCCCTTAATTCTGGGATTTATCCTTAATTTCCAGGAATTTTTTTCCTTAATTCTGGGATTTTTCCTTAATTTCCAGGAATTTTTCCCTTAATTCTGGGATTTTTCCTTAATTTTCTGGATTTTTCCCTTAATTCTGGGATTTATCCTTAATTTCCAGGAGTTTTTTTCCCTTAATTCCGGGATTATTCCTTATTTCCAGGAATTTTTCCCTTAATAATGGGATTTTTCCTTAATTTTCTGGATTTATTCCTTATTTTCTGAAAATATTAATATTTTCAGAAAATATTTTAAGGAATTTCCTTTAATTATCATTTTTCTTAGGATTTTTCTTCCCTCTTTCTTTCTTTTTATTTTTTCTTCTTTTTTTTATACCTGGTTCGACCAGGAATCCTATTCGACCAGGATCCTGGTCGAATTAGCCATCAATATGCCCTGGTCGACAGGGTTTCGAGTAGGATCCATTCGAGCTCATTCTTGGTCGAATTTCGACCAGGATTTTATACAATATATTTTTTTTGGTGTAGGAATTTTAATCCTTTCAGTCAGGATTCCTTATTTTTTTGACCAAAATATGCTTCCTTAGTTAGCCTTAATCGAAACCATTTCGACCTCAAGAACTTCGACCAAAATTTCTATATAATTTCTTGTCGAATAGGGTCAAGTTCTGGTCAAATTATCCCACTTTTTCAGCCCTAGTCGCAGTCATTTTGACCTAACCATTCGACCAAGAACATAAATTAGTTCTTGTCGAATTAGGTCAGAAAATCAACTTTTTATCTCTATTTTCCTGGGCTTTATTTTTGGGCCATCCTTTTCTTCAATCATATGGGCTCTTCCTGGCTGGGTTTTTCCCTGACCTAAATGGGCCTTTATCCTCCAATTCGAACATTTGGGCCATTCACTGGGCTTCATACATATTTTTTAGGTCCAAAGACTTGGGTTCATGGATTTTCAGTCATGGACCCTTACAGGGCTTTTCATATCCACAGGCCCAATAAAATTTGGGTTGGGCTTTACTTCTTAAGCCCAATTCCAAAATCTTCTTAAATTCCTAGGGCTCTTTCTGGATTCTTCCAAAATTCACTTAAAATTTATTTAATTTTAAGTTTATTTCTGGATTCTTCCAGAATGTTCTATTTTTGGGCCCAAATGGGCTTTTTTGAGGCCCAATTTGCCCTACCAAGGGCTATATAAGAGTGAGGTGTAGGGGGGTGTGATCTCACACTTCTCATTTCCACTCTCCACAACTTCTTACTCTCCACAACTTTCTACTCTCCTCTCAACACTCTCCAGCCTTCAAAACTTTTCCGGCCTTCTTCCAAGCTTCCAAGCCTTCCTCATTCTCCATTAATGGCAGACAAAGGTGCTGAGAGAGCGGCCAAGATTGCCTCGGCTTCAAAACAAGGTAAGGATGTCGAGATCCACTCTTCTTACATGTCTTCGATTGATATGATTAATACTAGGGGGACGAATATCCCTCTACTTCTCATCTCGACTCTTTTAATCATTGCAACACTTGGCACAATATAGATTATGATAAGTTAAATGCATGTTATAACGTTCGTCCTCCCCTTAGGCTAGTTCCAGTTTCTGGTGGCGACCGTACTTGCCACTGGAAACTCGATACTCTTTTTGTTTACACAGATGCCCATGATGCTGGGCTTAGGTTTCCTTTTCATCCCTTCATTCCTCACCTTCTAGCTGATTTACAAATAAACCCATGTCAGCTTCCTCCAAACGCTTGGAGGAACATTTTGTGCTTTATGGTTTGTTGTCTTAGGGGAGGTTTTCCCTTATCCGTAGCTGTTTTAAGAAGGTTTTTCAATGTTACAACAGTTCTTCTGTTAATTATGGTTGGGTATATGTTAAACAAAGGCCCAAGTGTAAGCATAATTTTAACAGCGCCTCCATTCCACACAATAACCAAAATTGAAGGAATAGTTTTGTCAGGTTGAGGTAGGAGAATGGTGACTGGGCACCCTCTTCAGATCTTCTTTCGGGAAGGTTAGTGATGGTAGCCTCAAATCCATTCACTTAACCCCTAGGAAACTATCATTTATGAGGAGCTTACTCGGGATGACGATGCCACTATCAGCTGGACTCTTTTAGAGGAGTTCTCTGTCATCCACGTGGGGCTATCCTCTGTTTCTCAACAGGGTATTTTTCTTCCCTTCTCTTTTTTATTTTGTTTCATGCATTATTGACACCACTTATCTTGTTTTTTCTCTTGTTTTGCAGTTGCTAAGGAGATCAACGAGGATAACGTGCCTCTCGTTGAGGAGACTGCCAGGATGAAGAAGGCTCGTCTTTCGGACCTGGATACTTGAGGAAAGGCTACAGAGCCTAGATTCCTACAAAAGCACAAGGAGCCCATAGTGGAGGTTCCAGCTGAGGGAGCTGAGGGCCATAGTGCTTCTATCACTACTGCTGCTCCTGTCTCTGCTGCTACGGGCGCCTTTCAGCCTCTCTGGGGATTCCGCCGAGGGGATACCGTGGTTGGATCCACGAAGCACGCCTGGGATTGGTCTTACCATGGCGTAACTCTCAAGGACTTCACCGATGTGGTGGCTACTCCTGACTTGGAGAGGATAAATCTCATGGGAGCTCAGTCCTTAGCCTCGGTATGATTATTTCTTACATTTGTACTCTTTTTTACTTGTAGCATTCACTTGCCTTACATTTTTTTTATTGTTTCATTTCAGTCTAACACCTACTTCCAAGGCGCTGTGAGGCAAGCTGAATCCTGGAAGAGGGCCTCGGATAAAACGGATAACGCCCTCAGAAAGCAACAGAAGAAGTACGCCACTTTGGAGCAGAAGCTGAAGCGTAAGGAGGAGGAGCTCGGTGAGTCCAACGCTGAGCTTGTGGTGCTACGGGCCGAGAAAGATAAGGCGATTGATAACTACTTGGACTCGGAGGAGTTTACCCAGTCCATGAGGGTGAGGGACAACTCAGTCTTTCCTGGATTTTTTAGGACTGGCTGGGACACGACCCTTGGGACCGTGAATGAGGCCTGTCCTGATATTAACCCGGCGGACTATGTCTGCCCTGATGATGAGGCTTTGCTGCAGAGGTTTTGAACCCGAGTAGTTATCTCGGATCGTATCCCTCAGGACCCGCTTCTTCCTCCTCCCGAGTCATCTTCCAGGCCTGCTGCGGAAAATAGCTCCTCCTCCTCCGAGACGACAAAGACTTCCAGTGAGAGCGGAGGAGATTATGATATGGATCCCGAGGGCACCTCTGCTCCTTAGAGCTTTTTCAGCCCTGCGCGGCTGATTTATTTTATCTTGTCTTTGAGACTTTGTTTATCAGACTTTGTATTATTTATTCGAACTACTTTTATTTATCTAACTTTATGCTTTCATCTTATGCACTTAGTTTACTTGCCATGCCACAGAGACTTAAACATATCTCGAAAACTTTCTAAATTTCACCAATTATTGGAATTCATCCCTTACATAAGTCTTAATAAAATCTCAAAATAAAACTAAAACATGTAAATCCTAAGCTAGCAAAGCTTCAAGGTGCTTTTCAACCTAGTTGTCATCTTCACAAGTGAGAATCGTGCTCAACCGTCTTACACATAGTAAATCTTCAGGTTTTGTGCATGCCAAGTTCTCAGGACTTCAAAGCCATCCATAGTCTCAAGCTTATAGGTTCCTCTGCCTTTAACAATCCTGACCTTGTATGGCCCTTCCCAATTTGGGGCAAGCTTCCCTTTCTGCCCTACACCAGAAGCTTCCACCTTCCTCAAGACTAAGTCACCCTGTTTGAAGAATCTTTCTTTAACCCTTAGGTTGTAGTAGAACGAAGCTTTTTTCTGATATTCCACTATCTTCGCATGTGCCTCATCTCGCACTTCATCAATTGGATCCAGGGCTAACCTTTGCCCTTCCTCATTTTCCTCAGCATTGAAAGCTAGAATCCTGGGGGAGGAATGTGATATTTATACAGGAACAACTGCTTCTGCCCCATATGCTAACATGAAGGGAGTTGCTCCAGTCGTGACTCTACAGGTAGTCCTATAGGCCCATAGTATTGGGAGTATTTTATCCACCCAGTTATTTCTCGACTTCTCGATCCTCTTCTTTAGTCAATCCAGGATTATTCGATTCACCACTTCCGCTTGTCCATTGGCTTGGGTGAGCCACAGAGGTGAATCGTAATTCAATTTCATTTTCCTCACAATATTTCTTGAATTCTTCATTGTTGAACTGTGTTCCATTATCAGTGACTAGGATGCGGGGAATTCCATACCAGCACATGATATTTTCCCACATGAATTGTGCAACCTGCGTAGTTGTGATTTTGGCCAAAGGCTTGGCTTCAATCCACTTAGTAAAATAATGAATGGCTACAATCAGGAACTTCCTTTGTGCCGTGGCCATGGGGAAAGGCCCAAGTATATCCATTCCCCACATAGCAAAGAGGATAGGTGAGTTGATAGAGGTCAGCATCTCGGGGGGTTGTCTGACGACAGGTGCATGCTTCTGACAGCGGTCACACTTCTTCGCATACTCTTTGGCATCAGCCATCATTTCTGGCCAATAGAAGCCTAAACGAGTTATCTTATGAGCTAGTGCTCTGCCCCCCAAGTGTTGTCCACAGATACCTTCATGTACTTCTTCAAGAGCCAAGCGTGCCTCATCGGGCCTGAGACACCTTAATTAAGGAACCACATAAGATCTTTTATACAGAATCCCATCTATCAAAGAGTATATTAGTGCTCGAACAGCCAACTTCCGTGCTTCAGTAGCATCATTTGGCAACCAACCGGTTTGAATGTGAGTCTTAATAGGATCTATCCATGATGTCCCCAGACCTATAGGAGCTACAAGCTTAACATCAATGCTCCGTGTCTTCAGAATGCGGAAGTATACACTTCCTGAACTTTCCTCTATCTTGGATGAAGAAAACTTTGATAAGGCATCTGCCTTAGCATTTTTGTGACGCCCTCCAAACCCGGGGTCTAGATTTGGGGGTCACTCGCCAATAAACTAAAATAAAATAATCACAGCGGAATAATAAAATAAATACGACCCCTTTACCTGCACTGGATCGATCACAGGTTATAGTATGGAACAGGCACTACTACAAATCAAGTGCTATTACAAACCATAGTCTAATTAGTTTTACAGATTATTCAAATTTTATTACAAACCGCTAGACTATCCAAGCGTCCCAAAACAGCCTACCTGGAAACACACCAACTATTTACAAACACACGACTTCTGGTCAAACTTGGAACTTAAGCTTGCTCTGGCCTAACTGAAAGAATCAAGATAAGAAACAAGTATGAGCGAAAGAAATGCTCAGCAAGTAGTAAATAGCTTATGATTTGGAATAACAACAGTATATCTGATGAACAAAACCAACTACAATAATTGAGCAGTATCAAAACTGATATAAATTTGATAATAATAAACAACATTTGCAATATATTATGTTTTGGGATTGGAATCCTCGAACGACGGTGTGTTGCCGCCGGTGATCAGCCGCGGAGCAACACCGGTATGCCGAAGCATATCCAACTAAACAAAAGGTACCCAAGGCACATATCGGCCTAGCAAGGTGTTATATCCTGTATAACACATAGCTCACACTGGACCGCCGCCACGGCCTCTTACGCAACCATCCAACCCATAAAACCATTTTCCGTCAAAGGAGTCGAATCAAATGACATCCTTAACCACATAACTCCCCATTTCTCATGGTCCGGAGTTTTCTCAACAACCAATGGCGAAATAACCAGAACAATTAGTTATTCACTAGTCTCAATTCAAAGCTTCACTGTATAGAGTAAGTTATAGCGAAATGTAAAAATATTTAACTATTCTGAACTTAGAATAGTAGAGAAATTGAAAGAATAAAGTTCAGAGTCAATATCGATTGAATAATAAATGAAGATATAGGTACTTGCATAATATAATTCAAAATAAACGTCACTTGAACAATAAGTGAAGTCAGGGATACTTGCCTGGTATGCTCAATAATCTTTTACTTTAACTCTGTTTCTATCTGCTGGCTACTATCTCCGTCTAACACTTGACTGCGCTCCTTGCTACTTGATTCTATAAACAAAAGGACTATCTTAATTGACAGATCTAAACTTAATCGACGTAACTATACGTCTTGACATCTACCCGATCGTTTATAACTAGCATGGCATTTTAAAATTATAACAGATAGCATGCATATCACGTAACACGTAATCATGACATTTATATAACACGTACTCACATATTTTATGTAACACATAAGTCAAATCATTAAGAGATACATCTCAGTGCGTTCAGAATGAAAATTAGGTCAATATTAGCATTTACCGATCAGATACCGACTTAAACTGATACACAAATCAAATGACATTGCAATACAAAAGAAATTAGGTCTCAAAAGTATTTTTATTAAAAGCGCAATATTTTTCTGAATCTGTACGCGTTCGTTTCGTATTAAACGGACAAACGGTTGATTTATTATGAATTTTTGAACATTTTTCGGAATAAAACGGGTCTCCGAATCATTTAATAATTAAATAATAAGGCTCGAACACTCAAAAATAATTTTGTAAAAATTATCGAGTTTGGAAAATAATTTAAAATAATATTTTAAAGCTCGAAACTATTTTTCAGAATTTTTAAATCAATTTTAAATAATTAAATCTAATTAAATAATCAATTAAAATTAATTAATAACTAATTAAATTAATTAACCAACTAATATTTAAATTAATTGACTAATTAAATAATTAATTATCAACTAAAATTAATTAACTAAATAATTTTGATTTATTTTTGAATTAAAATAAATTTTCAGAATTAAATTAATGAATTTCAAAATAAAAATAAATTTTCAGAAATTAAAATAGGATTTTTGAATTATTTTAAAACAGAAAATTACAGAAACAGACTTATGGAAATTGGTTTGGGGAAAAATGGATTGAAATCGGGTCGGAAATTGGGTTAAAAACGGGTCGAACCGGGTCGTCAAGAAACCCAAGAACAAGCCGGAAATCCGCAGATTCCGGCGAGTCTTCCGGGTTCCGGCGAACGCCGTTCACCCTTCTGTGTCCCGATTTTGCAATTCTTTTCAATACAGAAATGATTCACAGTCGTATCAGCAACACAAACATAAGAATCATCTTCACAAACGATCCAAAGATCGACAACTCCGGCGGAAACCACCATTAACGCCGGTGGTTTCTTCGAGTTTTCCGGCAAAACTCGACTGTATCATTCCCGAATTCAAACACTACAATTTTGTACATAATTCGACTAGAATTCATCATATAAAACTACTTATAACATCAAAACAATCAAACAATCATCAGAATTCAAAACCCCAATTTCGAATCATGAACCCTAAAACCGATTTTCAAATTTAACAACTGTTAGAACGATTTGATGATATAAAATGATAGAGAATCATCTGTGATTCATTTTGGTTATTCATACTTGTGATTTGGTGTTCAATAACACCTTCAAAATTGACTTTGATTCTTGGAATTCTCCAAGAACACCAAGAACACATATTCAAGAAATTTTCAGAAATTAAAACCTTAATTTCTATATGATATTGAACTCTATTTTTGACATATAATATACCAAATTGACCAGAAAAACATGCTTTTCAACATGGAAGCATCAAATCACATCAACAACATCAAGAACAAAAATTCATAATTTAATTATCAAATAATTCGAATATAAATAATTAAATAAGAAAATTACTGTGATTTCTGGAAGGAAACTGATGATTGATTCAGCTAGAAGATTTCGAGAGCTTCGTTTTGATATGCTGCACGCCCGAATCGGAGTTCGATAACGCCTTCGTTCGTGTGTTTGATTCTCGGGAACGTATCAGTTTTCTCGAGTTTTTCTCTGTATTTACGGTGTTTTAACTGGTTGCAAATGAATAAACGGAATAAACGAAATAAGAAATAGGCTATTTATATTTATGGAATATTGGATCGTTCTGGATCGTTTTGGATCGTTAAATTAGTTGCTTAGCCGCTAAGTAACTGTAAAACGATACAATTCAATACCAGAATTGGATAATTATCAACACCGGGCTTTTTATAAAACACCATATACGAACATAACGTAAAAATATCCCGTCTTTCGAGATTACGGGTTTTTTATTGATTACCGAAATAACTATCGTATCGAAAATATTGCGCCGGGCCGCGCACGGGTCAAACCGTAATCCGGATCGAAAAAGTCAAAACACGGAAAATGTCCGGAATTACCAGATTAGGTTAGGAAGGAGTTTTCGGAAGAGTTTCGGGTTGTAAAAACGCAAAACGGTTGAAGTTTGGAAGATTCCCGGCTTTATAAAATAATTTTATAATTATTCTGAAAATACTTAATAATTCATAAATCATTATAAAATCATATAACACTCCAAAAATTACCAGAAAAATACCACAATTATCTATATTTTATTCTGGACATATAAAAATTCAAATATTCAAATAATGTCACATATAACATTCAGATATCTATTCTACTTTTCAGATAATTCACCAAAAATTTACATAAAATCACATAAACAATTCCAAATAATAATAATAATATTTGAAAATATATGGGATATTACAATCTACCCCCCTTAACAGGATTCTGTCCTCAGAATCAGCCTAGGAAAACAAATGAGGATACTTGGATTGCATTTCGCTTTCCAACTCCCAAGTCGACTCTTCAACCTTGGGATTCCTCCACAAGACTCGCACTAAAGATACAGACTTATTCCTAAGTACTCTTTCTTTCTTATCTAAAATCTGCACTGGTTGCTCAACAAAAGATAAATCTGGTTGGATCTCGATTGGCTCGTATTCTATTACATGGTTCGAATCAGGCAAATAATGCTTCAACATTGACACGTGGAACACGTTGTGAATATGTTGCATGTGAGGGGGTAACGCTAATTCGTAAGCAACCTTTCCTACACGCTTCAAAATCTCAAAAGGGCCAACATAACGCGGACTCAACTTTCCTTTCTTTCCAAATCTTGATAAACCTTTCCAAGGTGAGACCTTTAATAGTACTGCCTCTCCAACTTCAAATTCCATATCTTTTCTGGTAGGATCAGCATATTTGCGTTGACGATCTTGAGCTGCTGTTAATCTTTTCCGAATGAGTTCTATTTTCTCCTTCGTCTGTTGGATCAATTCTGGACCCAAAATCTTTCTTTCACCAACTTCTTCCCAACATATTGGAGATCTGCATCTTCTACCGTACAAAGCTTCGTAAGGTGGCATTCCAATACTGGCATGATAGCTGTTGTTGTAGGAGAATTCAACTAATGGCAAATGCTCGTCCCAACTACCTTCAAAATCTAGTGCACATACCCTTAGCATATCTTCAATAGTCTGAATCGTTCTTTCACTTTGACCGTCTGTCTGCGGATGATACGCGGTACTCATGTTCAGCTTCGTTCCGAGACAATCTTGAAAACTTCTCCAAAATCTTGAGTTAAATCGAGGATCTCGGTCTGAAACTATGGATACTGGAACTCCGTGTCTTGTCACAATTTCTTTAAGATATAGCCGTACCAATTTATCCATTGAGAATCTCTCGTTGATAGGAAGAAAATGCGCCGACTTCGTCAATCTGTCGATAATAACCCAAATAGCATCATGATTCGCCCTGGTCCTTGGTAATCCAACTACGAAATCCATCGCTATATGCTCCCATTTCCATTCTGGAATGTCCAATGGTTGTATCAGTCCACTGGGCCTTTGATGTTCCGCTTTGACTCGCTGGCAAGTGTAACACTTACTTACCCATTCTGCAATTTCCTTTTTCATGCTTGGCCACCAAAAGTTTTCTCTTAAGTCTCTATACATCTTCGTACTCCCGGGATGAATTGAATATCTAGAGTTGTGAGCGTCTCGAAGAATTTCATCTTTCAGCTCGGCTACATTGGGTATCCATATTCTGGAAGAAAATCTTAATATCCCTTTATCATCCTTTTGACTCCCTATTTCTTCTCCTGTCAAACTGTCTCGTTCATGGCTCATCACTTCTTCCTGACATCTTCTTATTTTCTCTAATAATTCTGGTTGAAAAGACATTGCACACAATACCTCTGTAGACATACTTGGAATATTAACCTCTATTTCCAGCTTCTCAAATTCCCTGATTAATTCCTCAGATGAAGTTATCATGTTTAACCTTTCTTTTCTGCTCAGAGCGTCGGCCACCACATTTGCTTTGCCTGGATGATAGTTAATAGTACAGTCGTAATCCTTGATTAGTTCTAGCCATCTCCTCTGCCTCATGTTCAATTCCTTCTGAGTAAAGATATATTTTAAACTCTTGTGGTCCGTGTAGATCTCGCACTTCTCCCCATAAAGATAATGCCTCCAAATCTTCAATGCAAATACTATGGCTGCCAATTCCAGATCATGCGTTGGATACTTTTCTTCGTGTGGTTTCAATTGTCTTGAAGCGTAGGCTATCACCTTGTCATGCTGCATCAAAACACATCCCAGTCCTTTGTACGATGCGTCACTATAAATTACAAAATTTCCTTGATCATCTGGCAAGACTAGCACTGGAGAAGATACTAATCTATTCTTTAATTCCTGGAAACTTTCTTCGCATTTCTCATCCCATTCAAATTTCTGATTCTTCCTGGTGAGCTTTGTCAATGGCGTAGCTATCTTTGCAAAATCTTGCACAAATCTTCTGTAGTAACCTGCCAATCCCATGAAACTTCTTACTTCCGTTGGTGTTTTTGGCCTCTCCCAGTTGATTATGGCTTCAATCTTTGCTGGATCCACTTCCACTCCTTTATTGCTAATCACGTGCCCAAGAAATCGTACTTCTTTTAACCAAAATTCACACTTGGAAAACTTTGCGTATAACTTCTCTTGTCGCAGTATCTCCAGAACTATCCTCAAATGCTCTACATGCTCCTCTTCTGTTTTGGAATAGATCAAAATGTCGTCTATAAACACGATCACGAATTTATCCAAATACTTCTTAAATACTCGATTCATTAGATCCATGAAAGCTGCTGGTGCGTTGGTTAATCCAAATGCCATCACTAGAAACTCATAATGCCCATATCTGGTTCTAAATGCGGTCTTCGGAATGTCTTCAGGCTTGATCTTTAGCTGATGATATCCGGATCTTAAATCAATCTTAGAAAACCATACAGCGCCTCTCAATTGGTCAAACAAATCATCGATCCTTGGTAACGGATACTTGTTCTTAATGGTTAGCTTATTCAGTTCTCGATAGTCGATACACAATCGCATACTTCCGTCCTTCTTCTTGACAAACAGTACTGGTGCGCCCCATGGGGATACACTGGGTCTTATCACTCCTTTCTCTAAAAGATCTTGCAGCTGAGTTGCCAATTCTTTCATTTCCACTGGTGCCATCCGGTACGGAGCTTTAGAAACTGGTTCTGTTCCGGGTGCTAGATCAATTGCAAACTCAATTTCTCTGTCGGGAGGTAATCCTGGTAGATCGTCTGGAAAGACATCTGAAAATTCGTTGACAATTGGAATCGCTCCTAGTGTTGGAACTTCCTTACTGGTGTCTATCACATGGGCCAAATATGCTTCGCAATTCTGTCGTAATAACTTCTTCACTTGAGCGATCGTTAAGAACTTCTTCTCTTGCTTATTTCCTCGAAATATTACCTTCTTCTTACTATCCAGGGTCTGAAGTCTCACTTTCCTATTCTTACAATCAATCTGAGCGTTATTTTCTGACAACCAATCCATTCCTAAAATAACATCAAATTCTCCCAACTTAAAAGGTATCAAGTTGGCATAGAAATAATGTCCTCCTATCTCAACATCGCACATCGGGCACACTCGGTCGACTAAAACTTGATTCTTATTAGCTAGCTCTATCATTAATGCTTGTTCTAACAATTTAACTTCACAATGCAGTTTATCGACAAAACTTTGAGAAATAAATGATCTTGTAGCTCCAGAATCAAATAAAACTTTAGCATCTATGGAGTTGACTGGAAGCGTACCTGCCACCACGTCTGAACTCTGAACAGCATCCTTCATAGTCATATTGAATGTCCTAGCCTTCGGCTGGTCCTTTGTTGGTGGTCCTTCAATCCTTGGCACATTAGCAGTTGGTTCAATTGTCTGGCAGTCCCTGGCAATATGCCCCATCTTTCCACATTTAAAGCACACTGTCCCTGATCTCTGAGCTGTAGCCTGACTTCGACACTCATTAGCATAGTGTCCCTTCTGATTGCACTTATAACACAACACATTAGCCTTACAAATCCCAAAATGCCTTCTACCACAAAATTTGCACTCTAATGCAGGTGGACGATTGGGTCTCTGTTGATTTGAATTCTGAAAACGGTTGCCTTGTCCTCCATTTCCTGATTGTGGTCTCTTGAATCCCACATTCCTATTACCCTGAAATCCTGGCCTTTTGTTGAAATGGCCCTGAAAATTACTTGACTGCTGACCTCCCTCTGAGGTTTCCATTTTCCTTTTCTTCCCATCATTTCCTTTCTGAGACATATCACTCCTACTCTCAATCACCATTGCCTTCTGAACCATTGCCACATATGAAGTCAACTCAAACATGGCCACTCTGTTCTGAATCCAAAACTTCAATCCCTGTTCAAATCTTCTGGCTTTCTTTTCATCTGTATCAACCTGGTCTGGCACAAACCTTGCTAACTCGGTGAACTTAGCCTCGTACTCAGCCACGGTAAGATCACCCTGGGTCAGATTCAAGAACTTAATCTCCATTTGATTCTTCATATACCTCGGGAAATATTTCTCCAGGAACAACTCTGTGAATCTCTCCCAAGTTATAAACTCACCTCCTTCCAATGCTCGCGTGGATTCCCACCAATAGTTCGCCTCACCCTTCAAAAAGTAGCTTGCAAACTTGGTCTTCTGCTCAGTTCCTGCTCCGACTAATTCAAAAGCCTTTTCCATTTCCTTGAGCCATGCATTGGCTTCCACAGGATCAGCACTTCCCTTGAACTCAGGTGGCTTCACTGCTTGAAACTGCTTAAAAGTCACTGCAGGTGGTGCTGCTCGCTGCTGCTGTTGCTGCTGCGTAAGATGTAACATCTGCTGCTGCATCAGTCCCAACATCTGGATAATCGCTGGATCTGTACGGCTCTCGGTACTACCCTCTCCTGAATTATTCCTTCTCTTTGGTGCCATTATTCTGGTAAGAAACAAGCAATATATATAATAATCTGTCAAGCATTGTGTCAAATATGTAGCAATTCCTTAGCATATTAAAGTTCGCAAACACTATCTCTTCTCAAAATATCATAAACTTGCTACCATATTAACACAAGCGACATGATTATCACATAATCCTGCTTATTATCTCGAGAATAATAACATAAAGAAAATTTACTCCGAATTATCCAAACCTTATAAATCCTTACTTAAAATCTCAACTAAACCAACAAAATAACAGGGCAATGACACAAGGCCTAAAGCTAAACGCAAAACAGGAAACCTAACAACTTAACTATAACCCAACCCAACATCCTAAATTTAATCCTATAAAAGCTAAACTACACGCGCCTATCTTATGTGATCTTCCTATGACTCATCTATGACAATCCTACGCCTGTTTCAGTGACTATAACTTGTAGCTCTGATACCAACCTGTGACGCCCTCCAAACCCGGGGTCTAGATTTGGGGGTCACTCGCCAATAAACTAAAATAAAATAATCACAGCGGAATAATAAAATAAATACGACCCCTTTACCTGCACTGGATCGATCACAGGTTATAGTATGGAACAGGCACTACTACAAATCAAGTGCTATTACAAACCATAGTCTAATTAGTTTTACAGATTATTCAAATTTTATTACAAACCGCTAGACTATCCAAGCGTCCCAAAACAGCCTACCTGGAAACACACCAACTATTTACAAACACACGACTTCTGGTCAAACTTGGAACTTAAGCTTGCTCTGGCCTAACTGAAAGAATCAAGATAAGAAACAAGTATGAGCGAAAGAAATGCTCAGCAAGTAGTAAATAGCTTATGATTTGGAATAACAACAGTATATCTGATGAACAAAACCAACTACAATAATTGAGCAGTATCAAAACTGATATAAATTTGATAATAATAAACAACATTTGCAATATATTATGTTTTGGGATTGGAATCCTCGAACGACGGTGTGTTGCCGCCGGTGATCAGCCGCGGAGCAACACCGGTATGCCGAAGCATATCCAACTAAACAAAAGGTACCCAAGGCACATATCGGCCTAGCAAGGTGTTATATCCTGTATAACACATAGCTCACACTGGACCGCCGCCACGGCCTCTTACGCAACCATCCAACCCATAAAACCATTTTCCGTCAAAGGAGTCGAATCAAATGACATCCTTAACCACATAACTCCCCATTTCTCATGGTCCGGAGTTTTCTCAACAACCAATGGCGAAATAACCAGAACAATTAGTTATTCACTAGTCTCAATTCAAAGCTTCACTGTATAGAGTAAGTTATAGCGAAATGTAAAAATATTTAACTATTCTGAACTTAGAATAGTAGAGAAATTGAAAGAATAAAGTTCAGAGTCAATATCGATTGAATAATAAATGAAGATATAGGTACTTGCATAATATAATTCAAAATAAACGTCACTTGAACAATAAGTGAAGTCAGGGATACTTGCCTGGTATGCTCAATAATCTTTTACTTTAACTCTGTTTCTATCTGCTGGCTACTATCTCCGTCTAACACTTGACTGCGCTCCTTGCTACTTGATTCTATAAACAAAAGGACTATCTTAATTGACAGATCTAAACTTAATCGACGTAACTATACGTCTTGACATCTACCCGATCGTTTATAACTAGCATGGCATTTTAAAATTATAACAGATAGCATGCATATCACGTAACACGTAATCATGACATTTATATAACACGTACTCACATATTTTATGTAACACATAAGTCAAATCATTAAGAGATACATCTCAGTGCGTTCAGAATGAAAATTAGGTCAATATTAGCATTTACCGATCAGATACCGACTTAAACTGATACACAAATCAAATGACATTGCAATACAAAAGAAATTAGGTCTCAAAAGTATTTTTATTAAAAGCGCAATATTTTTCTGAATCTGTACGCGTTCGTTTCGTATTAAACGGACAAACGGTTGATTTATTATGAATTTTTGAACATTTTTCGGAATAAAACGGGTCTCCGAATCATTTAATAATTAAATAATAAGGCTCGAACACTCAAAAATAATTTTGTAAAAATTATCGAGTTTGGAAAATAATTTAAAATAATATTTTAAAGCTCGAAACTATTTTTCAGAATTTTTAAATCAATTTTAAATAATTAAATCTAATTAAATAATCAATTAAAATTAATTAATAACTAATTAAATTAATTAACCAACTAATATTTAAATTAATTGACTAATTAAATAATTAATTATCAACTAAAATTAATTAACTAAATAATTTTGATTTATTTTTGAATTAAAATAAATTTTCAGAATTAAATTAATGAATTTCAAAATAAAAATAAATTTTCAGAAATTAAAATAGGATTTTTGAATTATTTTAAAACAGAAAATTACAGAAACTGACTTATGGAAATTGGTTTGGGGAAAAATGGATTGAAATCGGGTCGGAAATTGGGTTAAAAACGGGTCGAACCGGGTCGTCAAGAAACCCAAGAACAAGCCGGAAATCCGCAGATTCCGGCGAGTCTTCCGGGTTCCGGCGAACGCCGTTCACCCTTCTGTGTCCCGATTTTGCAATTCTTTTCAATACAGAAATGATTCACAGTCATATCAGCAACACAAACATAAGAATCATCTTCACAAACGATCCAAAGATCGACAACTCCGGCGGAAACCACCATTAACGCCGGTGGTTTCTTCGAGTTTTCCGGCAAAACTCGACTGTATCATTCCCGAATTCAAACACTACAATTTTGTACATAATTCGACTAGAATTCATCATATAAAACTACTTATAACATCAAAACAATCAAACAATCATCAGAATTCAAAACCCCAATTTCGAATCATGAACCCTAAAACCGATTTTCAAATTTAACAACTGTTAGAACGATTTGATGATATAAAATGATAGAGAATCATCTGTGATTCATTTTGGTTATTCATACTTGTGATTTGGTGTTCAATAACACCTTCAAAATTGACTTTGATTCTTGGAATTCTCCAAGAACACCAAGAACACATATTCAAGAAATTTTCAGAAATTAAAACCTTAATTTCTATATGATATTGAACTCTATTTTTGACATATAATATACCAAATTGACCAGAAAAACATGCTTTTCAACATGGAAGCATCAAATCACATCAACAACATCAAGAACAAAAATTCATAATTTAATTATCAAATAATTCGAATATAAATAATTAAATAAGAAAATTACTGTGATTTCTGGAAGGAAACTGATGATTGATTCAGCTAGAAGATTTCGAGAGCTTCGTTTTGATATGCTGCACGCCCGAATCGGAGTTCGATAACGCCTTCGTTCGTGTGTTTGATTCTCGGGAACGTATCAGTTTTCTCGAGTTTTTCTCTGTATTTACGGTGTTTTAACTGGTTGCAAATGAATAAACGGAATAAACGAAATAAGAAATAGGCTATTTATATTTATGGAATATTGGATCGTTCTGGATCGTTTTGGATCGTTAAATTAGTTGCTTAGCCGCTAAGTAACTGTAAAACGATACAATTCAATACCAGAATTGGATAATTATCAACACCGGGCTTTTTATAAAACACCATATACGAACATAACGTAAAAATATCCCGTCTTTCGAGATTACGGGTTTTTTATTGATTACCGAAATAACTATCGTATCGAAAATATTGCGCCGGGCCGCGCACGGGTCAAACCGTAATCCGGATCGAAAAAGTCAAAACACGGAAAATGTCCGGAATTACCAGATTAGGTTAGGAAGGAGTTTTCGGAAGAGTTTCGGGTTGTAAAAACGCAAAACGGTTGAAGTTTGGAAGATTCCCGGCTTTATAAAATAATTTTATAATTATTCTGAAAATACTTAATAATTCATAAATCATTATAAAATCATATAACACTCCAAAAATTACCAGAAAAATACCACAATTATCTATATTTTATTCTGGACATATAAAAATTCAAATATTCAAATAATGTCACATATAACATTCAGATATCTATTCTACTTTTCAGATAATTCACCAAAAATTTACATAAAATCACATAAACAATTCCAAATAATAATAATAATATTTGAAAATATATGGGATATTACAATTTTCCTCCTTTGGAATGTGCTCAACATGGCATTCATCGAATTGGGTCATTACAGCCCTTACTATGCGGACATATTTAGTCATCGTATCATCCCTTGTCTCAAACTCTCCCTTCACCTGGGATATAACCAACTTCTATTCTCCACAGACCTTCAAGTTCTTGACTCTCAGTGTCCCTCCTAGGGCGAGACCAGCTATCAGAGCTTCATATTCTGCCTCATTGTTTGTGGTTGGGAAGTCTAACTTTATGGCATACTCAATCAAGAACCCATCAGGGCTTTGTAAAACCAAACCTGCTCCACTCGAATTTGTTTTTCATCCTCCATCAAAATAGAGAACCCAATATTCTTTCTCCTTATCATCCTGTTCTTTGTCCCCCTTATCAACTTCCTTGTCTTGAGGTATGGTATCTTCCTGCCTCCTGACTTCTTGGTTGGGTATGGTACATTCCACCACGAAGTCAGCTAATGCCTGGCCTTTTATTTCCGTTCGTGGTTTATACTTGATGTCGAATTCTCCCAGCTCTGTTGCCCACTTGATCAACCTCCCACTAGCCTTGGGACTATGAATAATATTTTTCAGGGGCTGATTTGTTAGCACCTCAATCTTATGAGCCTGGAAGTAGGGACGCAACTTCCTCGAAGCCATTACTAAGGCTAAAGAAAACTTCTCAATAGTTGAATAATTCAACTCAGCTCCATGCAGAATTTTGCTGACATAGTATACGTGTTTTTCGATTTTCAGTTCCTTCTTAACCAACACAGCGCCCAAGGCACTCTCTGAAACGGCCAAGAACAAGTATAAAACTTCATTTAAGGCCGGTTTAGCCAACAATAGGGCCTGAGCCATATATTTATTTAACTCCTCAAATGCCTTCTGACTTTCCTCACTCCATACAAAATCATTAACCTTCTTTAAGGACTTGAAAAATGACAAACATTTGTCCCCAGACTTGGAGATGAATCGTCCCAACGCAGCAACCCTTCCAGTGAGCTTTTGAACATCTTTGACAGTTTTTCATGGTTCCATGTCCAGGATTGCCTTTATTTTATCGGGATTAGCCTCAATTCCTCTCTTGGAGACCATCAATCCCAAAAACTTTCCAGGCCCCACTCCGAAAGCACACTTTGCAGGATTTAACATCATTTTATGGTATCTCAAGACCTCAAAAGCTTCCCTCAAATGGGCTATATGATCAGTCTTCACTAGACTCTTGACTAACATGTCATCAACATAAACTTCCATGGTCTTACCGATAAGATCCTTAAAAATTTTATTTACCAACCTTTGATAGGTGGCTCCTGAATTCTTGAGACCAAATGCCATAACAAGATAACAATAAACACCAAAGTCAGTAATGAATGATACCTTAGAGATGTCGTCCTTTTGTATCTTGATCTGATTGTATCCACTAAATCCATCCATGAAGCTCAGCATCTCATGTCCAGCAGTAGCATCTATCAAAGTATCTATCCTTGGCAACGGGAAACAGTCTTTAGGGCATGCATCATTCAGATCAGTGAAGTCCACACATATCCTGCATTTTCCATTTGCCTTCTTTACCATTACAGGGTTTGCTAACATTCTAGAAATTGTATTTCCTCAATGAAACCAGCCTCTAAAAGCTTCTCTACCTCCTGTTTTATAGCCCCATGCCTCTCTAGAGCAAAACTTCTTTTCTTTTGCTTCAATGTCTTCCGATTCGGATCCACGTTCAGCTTGTGAGTAATCAATTCTGGGTCTATGCCTGGCATATCAGCTGCTGTCCATGCAAACACATCACTATTTTCTTGCAAAATTTTCACCAACTTCCCTCTAAGGGGCTCCTCTAGTGTGGCTCCAACGAAAGACACTTTCTCAGAATCCTTAGGAGCTAAAGGAATCGAAACCAATTCTTCAGCTGGCTTCCCTCTTTTCTCATCATTCTCTCGAATATCCAGATCTTCAATAGGCAGAACTTGCCCCCCAACTCCATCTGCCCTCATTGAGGCCACACAGCAACTTCTAGCCATTTTTTGATCTCATCTTTCTTCTCCAATCCCATTTCGGGTGGGAAACTTCATAACTGAATGGTAGGAAGAAGGGACTACCTTGAAGGCATGTATCCCTATTCTTCCCATGTACTCTCATGTACTCTCCCGCTGATGAACTGCTTAATAAAAGCCTGACTTAATTCTCTGAAGGACCCGATAGAGTTCGGGGGCAGATGACTATACCATCTTTGAGCCATACCCGACAGGGTTTGAGGAAAGGCCCGACACTTAATAGCGTCATTCACGGGCTGCAACAACAGTGCATTGGAGAATGTCCTGACATGATTAGTAGGATCTCCCGTGCCATCATAGGCTTTGATAGTGGGCATCTTGAACTTCCTTGAGATGTGGGAATTCATTATCTCTTCAGTGAATGGTGGAGTAGGATCATCAGGATCTCCAAGGGGAAGAAGATTGCTTGGATCAGCTCTTGGGACTACAGCCCTTCTTCATGTCGGACCATCCAGGTCTACGATTGGGGGAGGATTTCTCCCCCTAGGTGGTAATGGGGGCCTGGGAACCTGGTGCACCTCCAAGTCACGGTTCAGCCTTTGAATCGCAGCCTCATGGGCCTTGATTCTCTCCTGCACTTCTTGGGGATTCACCCCTCGGGTGCACCTAGGGCGTTGGTTACTATCAGCCATCGGTTCTTTGCCAGCACGTCTCCTTCTTGGGGCCAGGAGCCGGGGGAATCGTCTCTTGAGGTTGAGGTTCAGTTGCCCCTGGGCTCCTCCTTAGGTGACGTCATAGGTTGAATGGGGAGGCACCTCCATGGTTGACGAAATTTTTTGGGTTGTCCCCGCGGGTGTCCCTCCTTCAAGGATGCTGCTTGTTCTCCGTGTTCTCGCCATGGTTGTTATTGTGTTTCCCACAGACGGCGCCGAATGTTATGGATCAAAAACTAAGGTATAATAATTATTGTATCTATTACTAAGGAACGCGAGCTTCAAAGCTCGGTTTGACTACTCTTGTGTTTCGTGACTCAATCTACCTTAACAAGATGCCTACGTACCTTGCTGATTTCCAAGGATCAAGTCAAAAAACGTAGTTCTGATTTGTGGGGTAAGGCCCCTTATATAGATGTTGGGAGTCCTTGGATTGGACTTGGGTTAGGAGACTTGGTTGTCCAGTTTCAGAATTACATTGGACTTTGGAGTCCTCGAAAGTAGGAAGCTGATTCCTTATTCCATGAGGTTCCTTGGAGGCCAATCTACAAGGATTTATATCCCCACTAGGACTTATCTTAATAGCTATTTTTCTCCTTTATTAATTAATTATGAAATTAATTAATATTTAGGGTTTTGGGCCTTCTTTGTTCCATCAGGCCTGATCTGGTCCATCAGGCCTGATCAATGTGTTAACCTTTTTGGTCTGAATGTCATACATCTTCTTATTGGGCCTTGTAGCCCAAATCATGTGTAATTAATGCAATATTAACTACGTAATCAGGATTTATTTATTCCCAATCAGTATCGATTGACATCCGTACGGTTGGATCGTTGAAAAATATTTTTAAAAAAATCAAAACACTAATTCTGGATTAAACATTAGTTAGTTGTATTAGTCAAACTGAAGCTCGACTGTTAAAATGGCAAACCAAATAAAACTATTTTGACATGAAACTTAGGTTATATCACTAATATATATATATATTGACATCCATATGGTTGGATTGTTGAAAAATATTTTTTTTAAAAAATCGAAACATCACTTCAAGAATAAACACTAGTTAGTTGTACTAGTCCAACTGAAGCTTGATTGTCTAAATGGCAAAGAAAATAAACTTATTTTGATATGAAACTTTAATTATATCAGTAATGTATATATATATATATATATTGAAATCCATACGGTTAGATAAAAAAATCAAAACACCAATTCAGGATTAAATACTAGTTAGCTGTATTAGTCAAACTAAAGCTTGACTATTAAAATGGCAAATCAAATAAAATTATTTTGATATGAAACTTTGGTTATATCACTAATATATATCTATTGACATCCATACGGTTGGATTGTTAAAAACTATTTAAAAAAAAATTGAAACACCAATTCAGGAATAAATACTAGTTAGTTGTACTAGTCAAACTAAAGCTTGAGTGTTGAAATGGCTTACCAAATAAAATTATTTTGATATGAAACTTTGGTTATAATACTAATATATATATCTATTGACATCCATACAGTTAGATATTTGAAAAATATTTTTAAAAAAATCAAAACATCAATTCAGAATTAAACACTAGTTAGCTGTATTAGTCACACTGAAGCTTGACAGTTAAAATGACAAACCAAATAAAAAATATTTTTATATAAAAATTTGGTTATATAAATAATATATATATATATTTATTGACATCCATACAGTTGGATGGTTGAAAAATATTTTAAAAAAAATTGAAATAATTGAGGAATAAACAATAGTTAACTATACTAGTCAAACTGAAGCTTGACAGTTAAAATGGTAAACCAAATAAAATTATCTTGATATAAAACTCTGATTATATCATTAATATATATCTATCTACATCCATATGGTTGGATCGTTGAAAAACATTAGTTTTTTAAATCAAAACACCAATTCAGGATTAAACACTAGTTAGTTGTACTAGTCAAACTGAAGCTTGAGTGTTAAAATGGCAAACCAAATAAAATTATTTTGATATGAAACTTTGGTCATATTACTAATATATACATCTATTAACATCCATATGGTTAGATTGATGAAAAGTATTTTTTTTAAATCGAAACACCAATTCAGGAATAAACATTAGTTAGCTATACGGGTCATACTGAAGCTTGACTGTTAAAATGGAAAAATAAATACAATTATTTTGATTTGAAACTTTGTTAGATTATTAATATATATATTAACATCCATAAGGTTGGATCGTTGAAAAATATTTTAAAAATATCGAAACACCAATTCAGGAATAAACACTAGTTAGTTATACTAGTCAACGTGATGCTTGACTGCTAGAATGACAAACTAAATAAAATATTTTTATATGAAACTTTGGTTATATCACTAATATATATATATATATATTGACATCCAAATGGTTAGATCGATGAAAATATTTTTTTATAATCGAATCACCAATTCAGGATTAAACACTAGTTAGTTGTACTAGTCAAAGTGAAGCTTGACTGTTAAAATGGCAAAATAAATATAATTATTTTCATATGAAACTTTGGTTAGATCACTAATATATATATTGACATCCATAGGGTTGGATTGTTGAAAAATATTTTAAAAAAATTGAAACACAAATTCAGGACCAAACACTAGTTAGTTGTAGTAGTCGAACCAATGCTTGTCTCCTATTATTGAAATATATGATAAAATTGACCAAAATCATAATTTTATATTTTAATTAAAATTAAGTTGTTAAAATATATTAATATATTATAATATTTTAAATTAAAGTTTAAATAATTAATATATATATGTCCTAAAAATTATAAGATACTTAATTTTCCTAGCATAAATTATAAGAAACTAAATGAATTGACACTCTTAAATTCAACCAAATGCAGTTGAATTTAGTGCTAAGTCAGCAATCCGCATGAATTGCATCCAACGCACCACATTTAACCATTGAAATAACATCCAACAATTACATTTATCAAAAAAATATAAAACAATACAAAAAAATCATAAAATAAATAGATTCAAGAGTCCCGTACCCCCTCCCCACTTCTCTCCCACTGCCCTCCCCTTTTCCGATTGTTTTTCTAGCCAAATTTCACCCTCCTCTTTTCTTCCATCTTGTATAATTCAACCTTCAAGAGAGCTCGAGTATCTTGGTAGAAATAAACACCCTAACCTTGTTCCATTCTATCAAATATCCTCCGTGCATATCTCATAATCCCACATTTGACATCCATTTCAATCAAATTATAATTCAACTCAACATCACTTTTAAAAGGAGATCGAATGAAGAACTTATGAACCTTCTTTTCCAGTTGAAGAGCTTTGGAATTCTTGCAAGAATTAAAGAGAAGTTCGAAAATAGGGCATTGGACATGAACACTCTGAGACATAAAGTCAAGGGCTTGTTCAATCTTACCTTCACTGCATAAACATATAAAATTGACAATTATAGGAGGAGTCTGGGGGTTTGAGCGATATGAGTTAACTTGAATTGGGGATTTAATAGATTTCTTGATAGTACTGTTGCAGTTGGTTTTGTTTGGAAGTGCCGAGTAAATGGAAAAATATTTAAGAGGATTTTTGGGTGGATAGGAAGATAAATGTGAGGAGGAGAGTATTTATGATTATATGAAGAATGGAAATTTGCATAATTTCCTATATGATTTTATCCGGATTTTTGAAACTCGCCGGAATCGGGAAATTTTCCAATTTCCATAGATTTTTTTTTAAACCTGTGTTTGTTAATTCGGCTGGATGGGGTCGAATTTAATATCTTATATTTGACAAGATACTGTCGAGTTTAACAATTGGGCGGGCTTTTTAAAATATTTTAGATATATTAATTATTTGGATGGAATTTTCAAATTTTAAGTGAAAAATCAATTTCGACCGGTGTCAGTTGAATTTGACCGGTCGAATTTAGCGGTCATACTTAACCGGTCGTATTTAGACGGTCGTATTTAGACGGTCGTATTTATACTAAATACAACCGACTACAAAATATCACTGCTATATGTACGACCGGGACTAAAACCGGTCATATTTACCCCAATACCACCGCTGGCGGTCGTATTTAGTTAAATACGACCGGTTTTGAACTAATATTATTTAGCTGTTTTTCTTGTAGTGAACAGTAGCAATGCAGTGTTTGAAAAATAAACTGAGGAAGAAAGAACCAAATAGAAACCATAATAAACCTCCTTAGCAAACCTCCTTATCGGCAAACAATAGCAATCACTCTAAGAGCTTCCGAAACTCTAAGTGAAGATGCATACCTACAATGTGTAAGTGTTCGCATCCGGCCTGGAACACTTCCATCTTTTACCTTTATCTCCAATATCATAAACCTGTAAAACCATAAATTTAGAAAAAGCGCTATAACCCCTACAAGGAAAAGTAACAAACAAACAAACACATAAAGTCGCAGTAAACCCCTTAAAAGATGAAGTATAATTTTAACCTTAACATCTTAGAAATACATACAAGTAAAATTTATTCATATATTTTACTGCAACCATGCTTAAACATTCAAAAAAAATATTTAAAAAATACATAAAAAATAAATAATTACATAAAAAGTGTAATCCAAGACGTACAAAATCTGCAAAGGATATGATAAGCGGGTAAACGGAGATGAGAAACAAGATCTGAAAAATACTAATAAATTAGGGATTAATGAAAAAATAAAAATAAAAATGAAAAACAAATATGAATATTACTTACAAATTAGGGCTCGATTGGTTGACTCGATTACAGCTTGATTATGGCTTGATTCGTGTTACTAAGACTTGATTAGAGCTCAATTCGTGTTAATAGATCTCGATTTAGGGTTGTATGTAGAACTTATTAAAACTCGATTGCTCGATTAGGGCTTGATTGATGGTAGAAGTGATGGCAAGAGATAGGGAGTGATATGAAGATATGCGATAGAGAGAAGAAGGGAAAGATGAGATGAGTTAGTGGGTGGGTTAACATGTGTAGAGAGAGAGAGAGAGAGATGTATATCTGGCGAGAAGAGAGAAAAACAAGGGGGAAAATAGAGAAAAAGAAAGGGGGAACTATTTGGGAAAAGGGGAAATATTTGGCTAAGTACAAAAGAGGGGGAATTATTCCCGGTATTTTTTTTAAATTTTATCGTAAACAATGGTTAGTTAAAGATCGCTGTGAATAACAGACTTTAACAACGGTTCTAAAATGGTTGATGTGGAAGTTAGTATTTAACATCGGTTAAAACACAAATGATGCGAAATATAGGTTTATATTTTTTGAAAAAAATGCTATTAAACAACGGTTATTTAAAAATCTGATGTAAAATATGTCTTTAACATCGGTTTAAAAATAACCGATGTAAAATATGTTTTTTACATTGGTGATTTTTTTCGACTGATGTTAAAAGGGTTATTTCTATTGACCCTTTTCTAGTAGTGACAACCCTAGCATTCAGAAAAACCATATCCTAATTTTTATTCCACAATATTTATTCATTTTCATGTATATCTATGTCATAGCTTTGAACAATCACTCATTCTTTTGCGTAACAAAAAGTAAATGATTTATACAGTTTTGTTCAAATCCAAATCTTTTAACTACTATTCTTTTTTATTAAATTTTTCAGGGACAAGAATAATTTTTTAGTGGGTTCTATTTATGAAAATAAATTTGCAATTTTTTATAAAATATTAAGCTAATAAAAGTCATTTCGTGTAGCTGGTGCAGTCATAAGTTTTGGGCCACGTTATATTATAAACTAGAATGAATGCCCGTGCAAAACACTAACCACATTGTAATTCATATAGATATTTATATATGTATTGTTATAAATTGATCGTTGATTCGATTACGATTCGATATATTATTTTAATATCCTTGTGTGAAAATCGATAATTATATGAAACTCTCATATATAAACTTTTTTATGCGGCTTTCAGAATTACTTGTTTCCAATTTTCATTATTTTTACATTTCCAAAAACTTCCAATATAATTTTTTTGTTGATGTGGATTAAAAAGTTTTTCCTTTTAAAGGGCGCACCTCTTCTTTGTCACTTATTTTTTATAACTTGATTTATATTTTCTTGTACTAAGTTGAGCATAGTTTTAATTACTCTTGACTATTCATCAAATAATGATTCACAATGAAAGTTGCGAAAAATGATATGCACTTTAATTTTGTTAGTCAATCTCGAAGTTGTCGCATCAATGTTATAACATGTGAGTAAGGTATGTTGTTCAATATCCCCACAAATGCATATTCTTAAAAAACTTATTTTTTACCCACTATCAGGCCAACACAACATTTTGTTGTGATGATTAGTCATGTTTCACTATGAATCACTTGCATAAAGATAATATGCAATTTTGATTGTGCTATTTAACCTTAAAGTTGCATACATGTTAAGTGAACTTGACATGTTGTTTAATATCCCACAAATTGCATATACTTAAAAATCTCATTTCTAGCCATATCAATTCTTTGGCTAACACTAAAATTTTGTTGCAATAATAACCTTATATGCAATATAATATGCACATTCAAATCAAACATTACACATACACATTTTTATGGACTTCCCAAATTTTTTTGACATTTTTATAAGTCTCGAACACCTTACTTAGTTCGTCTTGAAAAATCATGATAAAATTGATCATATTGTCTTGTCAATATTTTCATCCCACGTTATTAAAGGTTGACAATTAGTAGCCGTACTAATTAAAAAATAATAGTTACTTTAAATCTCGAATATCGTCTTGATTAATGTAAGAAGAATTACTCATAAAAATGTTATATAAGAGTCAATCATTGATGGATAAATATTATCTCAATAATTTTGCATTTTAATTAATTTCCAACAGAGATCTTAAAAGATTATAATAATAATTTTGTTATCTATTTTTTTCCAGATGACCGTCATTAATGTCGTTATTTATCACAGATACTAAGTAGAGACAAAATTTTAAAAATAAACTAATATAAAATTAATAATCGTTGATATTACTATCTATTGTAGATTGTATACTAATAATACAAGACAAGTGCCCAAATTATATTTATGGTAGCTAATTTATTTTTATGTATATTTATTTTAGAGAGAATTGCATCTAGACCCCGTAGCTTTGGTCAAAAATACTTTTTTACCTCGTAGTTCTAAATTCTTCAAATGAACAAAGCTAATAACTAAAAATATGTTAAATATATAATAAAGATAATTCTATAAAATAATTATAAGAAAGTTTAATAAAATTTAACATAATTTCATATTAGAAATACTTTAATTAATAATTTTTATTTTATATAATATTAAATAATGCACGTAACATATGTAATTTCTTTAGACATTTTAGTGATTACACATTAATTAATAAACACATAAATCTATTTCTAAAAAAAATCGAGTTTGAGCCGAGTCGAGTTCAAAAAAAAACTCGGCCTGACTCAATTTTGTTTATCGAGTAGGAAAATGTGTTTAAACTCGAATTCCAAATGAGTTTGAGTTAATTCGAGCCCCAATTTATTGATTTGGCCACGAGTCGAGTTCAAGTTGGTTCGAATCGAATTACACCCTAGTTCTTGATGAAATTTATTTTAAAATAATATTAAAAAAATAGAGGCTAGGTTTTTTATGGATATACACTCCTAAAAATACGTCAATGGACATTTTTTTAAGCCGATGTAAAATTGTTTTTGAACCGATATCTTCGTGGGTGTAGAGAAAGGTTCTCCTCTTTAACATCGGTTTTTAACCGTTGTAAAAGACACCTTCACACATTGTTTTGTTCAGAAAACTGATGTACTTTACCTCAAATAAGATGTTAGTAGCTTTTTAATAATTCTAAATTATGAGATTATAAGCAATTTAAACATATCATACATAATTTAATAATAGTTATTTACATCATTTATTTCACACAAAACGATATTTATAACAACTATTTAAATCACTACTCAGGCATTACCGTTGCTAAAGACAATGACAAAAATCAGTTTTTTAGAGCAACTATTGTATATGCTAATCTTTTACAACAGTTTGTTTTATCTGTCCGATGTCATAGATTGCAATAGACATCCGTGTTTAGCCGCAGTCTATTGGCTTTAACATTATGTTATAACTTCTCTACCCGATGTTATTGTGTATTACTTACATCAGTTCTGGAACAAAAATTACATTGTAACTGTTGTTTGTTCTTATTGTAGACATCATTTTTCTTATTTTAAGTGATGCGTTATATTTAAACATCCAACTAGCTAAATTACCAATATCCAACCATACCGAAACTGATCAAATGACCAATCATAAACCAAAACTTGCCAACAATACCAATAATTTAACGCTAACAGACTCCGAAAAACAAGCAATAAAAAAAGTTATAAAATTTTAAACCATCCATAATGGTCACATATAACATATTTATCAAATTAACGTCATTTCAACCATATTCAAATGACAATATCGAGGAGTTCCGCATATACTTCATCTACCATAACTAGTCTAATTACAAAAGTTATTTCCTACGTATCCACATTTCATACATAATCTGTCCACATCAACTAGCAAATATAGTAGCACTCAAGTAACAAAGAAATTTTTTCGTGTTCATTAAATTTGGAAAGGCCTAGAAAGTGCCCTTACAAAGTAATTGTGCATCTGTTGTAACATACTGCATATCATTTTATGATACCTGGAATTTCACATGTCAAAAAACCTAATTAGTCATCAATAACAACTAATAGTGATTTTGTAAAAGCAAAAATTAATAATGCTATTCTCAGCGCTATGTCTAACATGTCTATATTTCGAAGATGACGTGTGAAAACTTTATTAGACGATGCAACATATCGCAGTACACCCATGACAGTGTTTCTAATTTCCCATAAAGATGTCAGTTTTCTTTATATAATTAGAGTAAAGAAAGTTGGAAAACACAAAAAATGATAAATGGTTAAAGTACCATGGTAATGCAATAACAAAGCAGACATCTCTCAATGATGAAGCATTCAAGGCCCCTATTAATTCATATGCAAGGGAGACATTTGCAACTGATATCAGACCCCATTATTTTATCTAATTTAATTTTTAAATAATAGCCAGGAAAATTTTGAAAGGAAAAAGAAACATATACCCTATTACCAGCACCACATATTGCTTTAAATTCATCAGATTCAGCAAGAAGCCTTGTCATGTGAGCGTAACACTACCTTACCTGGGGAAAAGAGCAATAACACTCAGTATAGAGAAACAAGTATATGCTTCAATCAATTCAAATTTTCTACCTATTTATATAATACTAACTAACAATAATGTGTTTACCTTCAATTAGGAAAGCATTTTAGTGTTTTCAACTTCTTTAAAAAAATAAAGGTTTCCTTTTCTTTAATTACGAGATCTTTCTCCAACTACACAACTTCCTCCTCCACTTTTGTGATGTTAATTGTGCCTCTATCATTTGGCTAGACAACCATATTACAATTAGATGCATTTTGGTAAACAATAATAGGTAAAGGAAGATCCACCATATCATTTTATTTCTCTTCTCAACCATCCTCTTACCAGATCAACCTGGAAAAAAAACGTAGTGTATGACAGATAAGCTCAACTGATATAATGTTACAAAAAAAAGCTTAAGTCTTTCTTTGAACAAGTTCGATCAACTCAAGTCTGACCTGTTGTTGTACTTTTTCAAAGATTTCTAATTGATCATACAGATTATTTTCAATGTTCCTTCAAGTTTACATGTTAAGCACTAAATCTGAAAGGCTCTTTCCTTAATAGCTCATTCCTGAAATAAAAAATCAGAAAGTAAATTAACTGAATAAAGAATCACTTCAGGGATAAAGATAAACATGAAAAGGATTATACAGAAGTCTTCTAACACATGGTTAACATGCTACTTGAAGTTCTCAATTTTTAGGAGAAACACTAAAGTAGTTGTTAGAATAGATTACAACTATCTGCACAAGATATTCTATAGACTGTCCTATATATATTGGCTTCCTAGATTATATATTATCCATCAGAAATCCAACTCCTGATTGTCAATCTGTAGCTTTCCAAATTTTTATCTTTAGAAATTAAGAAGCACATACCCACATGAATATAACTAAAATAGTAGTTACACTACAAGAAATAGGTCAAAAGACATCGTTTATAAACTGCTGTTAAAAGTTTTTAAAAGCGATGGCTTTGCATGTGTAGAGAAAGGTTCAGAGTTTTAGACATCGGTTTTAGACCGATGTCTAAGATACCCGTAGACAACGGTTCTAACTTAGAAACTGATGTCTTATTTCTAATATATTATATTTTAACACATGATCACGAGTTCAATAATAGTTTATCTTTTAATTTCAATCAATTCAAGCATGTGACACGCAAAGAAAAATAAGATAAAGAGAACGTTTATGAAATTTTGGACATTGCAAATAAGTACTTTTAACATCGGTTATTTTATGAACTGATGTAAATTATAATATTAGACATCAGTTATGTAAACTTGTATTTAAGATAACTTTTGAACTGTTGTTAAAGATGTAATTTAATATCGGTCATCTTAAACTAAACTGATGTTTTGTTCATAAGAGACATCGGTTGCTATATAATTAGCTGATGGCAAACCTCCATAGGATATCAGTTATTTGTTAGGTTTGATTGGTATATGAATCCTGTTCTTGCATACATATAAACCAAAACTATATCACAATAGCCAAATTTATTTTCATCAACAAACATCTAATACCACCAGTCTTTTAACATCCAATATATTATAATATTTTGTAGTGTTAGCACCAGTTTACATTCAAACATCCACCAAAATACAAACATCTATATTATGATCATAATTACACATAATTAGCTTTTACCAAAATACAAACATCTACATTACAAAATTTGTTTGTGCAAGTTTATGAGCTACAAGCCTACAAGAACAAAATGTAGTTGTACGCTACAATACCATTCCCGCGAAGCTTATAACAAATAGACTCTTCCTTCCCTGCTTTTCCATCGCGGAAGATGCTACAGTTGTGCCTGCAACATAATTGCAAACCAATCACTTCAACTATTAAAAGATACTATGAACTTGCATAAATAAAATAATTTGATGTCCCAAAGAGTGCACTGGTAAAATAAGAGACTTTACCAGCACTGCAGAAAATAGAAGTTGAGTAATATACAACTAAAATTATGGTCCTTGGGACAATTAAAATTATGTATCAAAACAATTCACTTCAGTAAACAATCAGTATCAGCCATAAAGTGTATAACTTATTCGTAATATTAGAGCTACAAACCTAAACAACATAATTTCTATATTGATCTTGTGCCACATTATATATAATGCATGAATATGGTCCTGGTACTTGGTTTGAAATAACAGGAAAATGATTTAGAATTTGGCATTGGTAAAATGAACCATTTCTAAGATTGACATTTTCAAATTACCTGAAAAGTGAAATGAGCAACCATATCTTGTAGATTGTAAGTTTCTTTACTTGCAGGTAACCACTCACCCCCATTCATCAAGACCAGTCAGCTTTAATTTGAGAGCAAAAATACTGAGAAGCATAGATTGGATTATTATAACAAACTTACCCCACAACAAAGAACTGGTGGCCATCAATGCCATGACTGCACGCTATCTTCTGAGTTCTCAAATACAACTTCAACAAATCCCCTAAAATCAGCGGCCATTACAAAAGTCTAGAGAGAACCACCACTGCTAGAGGGGCTATCTAGGATACTCCCAATGAAGACACCTGGTATATTGAAGTAGTCTGCGAGTTTAAGTGGTGTGTCTGCAGTTATGAATGATACACATATTTGATGATTATAATTATAAGAGTACCAATCTGCTACTTCAGAAACACATAAAAAGCATTTTATAGTAGCTCTTTCGGATTAATAGGACTTGAACTATAAAAGTAAAAAACTTCCCTTTCTTTTTCTAATTTTTCCTAATCTACATTATGTGAGATTCTAAGAGTAAGAATATAGGGACATTCCTTTTATCCGGCACTCTTTATAAAAACAACTCTGAGATAACTTTTAAAGCTTAGAGAAAAAAATGATCGGTAATCTGTTCTACTTTGAGACTACAAAGTGCCAAGTGTGCAATTTTCATATTTATTTTTTTATTATTTTTTTGTCGAAATTTTCATTTTTAAATTAAGCAAGGTATGTTTAGCACATAAGCATCGCAAACACATTACACTATAGTTTGTCCTCTTGCACTTTGCATCCCTGCGATTCGACATTTACAAATAAAGCAAAATTTTTGCAAGGCTATATACAGAAATAGACATCTTCTACTTTTACTTATTAATTTAAGTCATCTCACTTGATTTCCTAGACTACTATCTTAAGTTACTATTAACATGTATGTCCCAAGAGCCTCAATAGAAGTTTTTAATCTACAATTTAAAGCCATCCTATAAGAATCAAAATTGGTTAGCAGATGGCAAGTCTGTATATATTTCAATAGAATTATTAAGTCAACCTAATGCTGGAAAACACATCATAAAACCCAGGAAACACCTAGTTAATAAACAGATCAATTAATCAATGTATAACAAATCTTTAGGTAAACTACTTAGATATATAACATGGTCTAATCATCAGAAGTTAGTAATTATGCATATTTCTTTTGCTAATGGTCAAATGCAGATATTAATTAATTCTCACACAACATTCCTTTACTGAGGTTCAAACCCTAAACCTTTGCTACCAAGAGAAGAGGGGCATGCCTTTATAGCCTATGTTTCAATCAAGACGCATATGATTTCGAAAAAATGACAAAAATATCCGATTTTTGAAAAAAATTAACAAAAATAGCTATTCTGAAAAAAGTGGTCAATTTTGGCCGATTGAATACTCCACTATCAGTTGGGTATCCCAATTTGTATAAGATACTCCACTGGTAGTTGGGTATTTCATATATGAGATACTCCACTGCCAGTTGGGTATCTTGTATAAAGTGGATACTCCACTGACAGTTGGGTATCCCATCGGCTAAAGTTGGCCAACTTTTGAGAAATTGGTTATTTTTGTCAATTTTATGTAAAAATAAGCTTAATTTGTCCATCACCCTTTCGAAAAAATGACAAAATTCTCACAAATTCTCTAGTTCTACTGGTACAATGGAAAACCAAGTCAGTCAAATTTCCTACCAAATATGCAGTCAGCCCAAAATTGAAGAGCATGTAGACCAAGGAAACGTACCTGATTATCATTAAAACATACACAAGAAATAGAGTTAAAATATAGATGCAAGAAACAAATAAGGACAAAACAGAGGAAGTATCCTAAATTACACTTTTGATTAAAATGCAGGTGCAAAACATTACACTTTTAATTCAAAATTTCCCTCTCCCCATCGCCCTCTCCTCTCTCTCTCTCTCTCCCCTCCCTCTCTTTTTTCATTTCTCTGCCTCTCTCGTGTTGTTATATCTATGAAAACTATGGCTAATGTTCATAAATTCCATGACTTAGTTAGCTTCTTTTATCTAAGTTCTTGAGTTGGATTTTTGATCTGGGTTGTTCTTGATTTTGTTATGAAATAAACGGTAAAAATGGGGATTGGGAGAGTTAAGTGGGTTGTGTTGGATTAAAATGAGAATGCTATTATGTTTTACGAAGGAATGGGTGCTAAGGTTTTTCCTGAGTGGAGGATTTGTCGATTGGCTTGTGAGGCTTTTGAAGCGTATAATAATATTAACTGAATCATGGTGGTGATGAGTTTTGCTTGTGTTCTTGGATGAGGATTTTTAGTACTTTTGGTATATGTATTATGATCTATGTAGATTTTTTTAATGATTATCACTTTTGTGTAATGTTATATTTAAGGTTACTTGTTGTCATATGCCAGAGTTTTATGTTATAATTTATGATGCTAATTAGTGAATAATGGTTATAATTGTGTTCTTTGATGAGGGTTATTAGTACTTTTTGAAATATGCATGGTGATCTACGGAGTATGTTCCAGGATTATTACTTTTGAGTAACAAGGACATGAGTTTAATGTTATTAGCTGAAATTATATAAATGACTCACTCGAGCCCAGTAGCCTTCTCCCCATATGCATTTGAATTTTCCACCCGGAAAATCATCAGCATCCTACCATTGAAAACCCATATGCTGCATCAGGTTGCCCACCATTGCACTTACCAGCAACGGTTCAGTCAAGCCTGACATATGACAGCAGATTTACACCAGATCACTGCAGCCGTGGCAGGAGAATAACTGATGCTGGCATTGCTGGAATAACCTTTGGCTTTGTATTTTGTTGCAATATTGGCAATGGGTATCTACTACATCATAACCAAGCGATAAGCTAATATGAGTAAAAGTAACACGGTTCAAAGCATGATCATGCTAATTTCTGTTACGTATGTATACCCAGTATCAAAAAAAGGGAAGATGGAACATATTTAATGCATATCTACCGGTCCATTGTAAGAGTACTGTTAATTCTTATTAGACAGATTAAAAATTTGTATCAGTTTTTAGACAAGACATATTGTTTAACTTTGTGAAACAAACTCTACGCATATCTCGTCATGGCAAGAATTTCGTACAACACCACAAGTGTAACCAATTCTGATGCAAGTATAAAATATCAAATTTATTTAGGGGTGTTGCGCATCTAATTCATACACCATTAGTAACTATTAGATCTGCAAACCACCACGATTTGGTCTTCGAAAATAGTCGTCACTTTTGAATCTTGGTTCATTTTTTTTTCCTATGGCTACTTGTGCTTTTCTGATTTCTTTAGTTGATAGTTCTGGAGAAAGAATCTGGTAAATGCACTCTGCATTTCAATCTTTCTCTAATGTACAAATCAATATGTTTAATTACCGCAAATGTCTTCCCATTTTCTGAGACACTTTTGAATCTGGGTTCATTTTTTTTCCTACCTCATGTGTTATCTCATATGCCTAACTGTTGAGAAATTGCAGTTGCCTTTTTGCTTTTTAAATAAAACTTGAACATGTTAGTCATGTGTTATTTAGGTATTTCATATATACCTTCTTAAGTATGCCATTTTTCTTGGTAATGCTGATTTAACTAATCAGTACCAGAAGATATGGATGATGTCTAAAGTCGGTCATGGCTAATTGTCACTGTGTGTGAAGAATACAAGATGTACTTCAATGCCTGAGCTTGCTCCAACCGGGAATTACTATCTTGCTTATGTATCATTTTATATTCTTATTTTAGCCATTGGTTGCTCCATTTCATTTTTACTATGTTTGAATTATAGTTGCGGATTTTGCATTTACCTTTATGAATGTAGTATGCTATCTACAGACTGCATTCATTTTTTGTTCTCTTTAACAAAAAAATCACTTTTATGATAATTTTCCAGAAAAAGTTTCAAATTTTTAATTCTATAATTTATTCTAGAAACTATTTCTCTCGAAACAAGATTGAAGAAATAAAATGATTTTATCCTCTTCAACTTGGAATCTATTTAAATATATTTTTGATAACTTTTTTTTAATATTTTCTAAAATTTGTTATTGAGAACATGAACCAAATTTAGTTTTTAGTTTAAGATAAAATTTTAAAATTTCAAACTTTTACATTTTTAATAAATAATTTAATTTTAAATTTTGTACTCAACCCTTACATGACAACCCTTTATCCAAACATGGTGAGGGTTGAACCCCTTCTTTCCCAACCCTTGAATCCAAACAAGGTAGGGATTCCCTTTAATCAAACCCAACCTAACCTAGCCCAGCCTAACTCAAACTAACCCACCCATTCCTTTCACAATCCCCTAACCAAACAAGACCTAAGGGCCAGGGATGGGCTGGACCGTATAATTTATTAGGCCAAAATGGTCTGGGTACCCGATATGAAGGTAGGTCTATGGGGATGGGTATAAATCCGTACTATATCCTGACTGATCAGTAGAGTATAGTACATATATGTTGGTTTTAGTGTCCAGTATAATTTATTGTTGATCTCCATTAACGACATTATTTCTTTTAAAGTTTTATGATTACAAAACCTAACAAAAAATTGATTCAGGAGAAGGATCAGTGAACTGTTCGTTGATTTTGATATATGATTGAAGCCAAATAAGGGCCGTTATTTTATTCGCTCAATTATTAAAATAGATAAAGATGTTTTATAAAATCATTTAAAGATTATTTCCAGGAGTTTCTCTTGAAAATGATACCTGGAAACCAATTATGATACTTGTAGGGCATCTTTGGCTCACTCTTGCTTTGTTATTTCTTACTCTTTCAGTATTACCTGAGGATAATTGTAAGTAGCTCACAGTATACAACTTAATGGTGAAATCACAGCTTCAGGAAGTTGGATATATCAGAGTGGATAAGTCGAGGAAGTTGTTAAAGAGGTAATAAAATTTAAGTTGGTTGTTATAAAAATTTAGATATTCATATTCTTGTTTCGTACCATAACCTGTAAGCGATCCGAAATTGAGGGGTCATCAGTATGTTTATTTTAATATACAAGTTTATATTATTTAAAGTAGTTTGGTAACACACAATACTGACCCCCGAATTCGGGGGCTGTCACAGTTGGCATCAGAGCCACATGTTATTGATCCCTGAAATAAGAATAGATGGAAGTTAAGATAAGATTGACATATCATATAAAAAAGGGAAAATCTTAAGTAAAGTTATGTTGGGTTTGAGTTAAATTTTGGATATGATATTATATTGATTAATAAGATAAGATGAGTTAATATGTGTGTGGTGAATATATTAATTCTATAGATATAGGAAGTAACCGGACCTCGGTTCCAAGGAATTGACAGCTCGATAGATATTGGGTAAACTACCATGATTTTCATGTGGTTTAAACAGTTAAGAATTTCTTCTCTTGCTTACTCCCTCGAAATATCACCTTCTTCTTATTATCCAAAGTCTGAAGTCTCACTTTCCTATTCTTACAATCACTCTGAGCGTTGTTCTCAGACAGCCAATCCATTCCTAAGATAACATCAAATTCTCCCAACTTAAAAGGTATTAAGTTTGCATAAAAATGATGTCCCACTATCTCAATGTCGACGGAAACTTGGTTCTTATTAGCTAGTTCTATCATTAACACTTATTCTAACAATTCAATTTTGCAATGCAGTTTATCGACAATATTTTGAGAAATAATTGATCTTGTAGCTCCAGAATCAATTAAAACTTTAGCACCTACGGAGTTGACTGAAAGCGTACCTGCAACCACGTCGGAAATTTGAACAACATCATGCATGATCATATTGAACGTCCCGGTTTTGGGTTGAGCTGGTGGTCCTTCATTCCTTGGCATCATCTGGGGTGATGGTCCTGCAGTCTTTGGCACATTTACCTCTGGAGCTTGCTCCTTACAGTTGTTAACATAATGTCCTAACTTCCCACATCGGAAACATATCACATCTGGCATCTGGTTACGATACTCATAAGCATGATGTCCTTTCATGTTACACCGGCAGCAAATAGCGGTAGCCTTGAAAGGTCCATAATGCTTCGCTATATCAAGATTGTTGTTTTGATAAAGTGAACTACACCATTTGAAAGAAGAAGATGATGTTGTTTATCAGGATGGCTAATCCACTATATCTTGAAATTCTCAAGCATGGACCCTACATTCCTATGGTGAGGGTACCTGAAGAAACTGATGGTGATATGGTCATTCATGGTCACTTTGCTCCTGAAGTTTCACTTGACAATAACTTGAAACTCATTCTCATTGAATCTCTTGATAATGTCATGTACAACAACTTTATCAAATATGAGTCGACCAAGAAGATATGGGAAAAGATAAAGCTTCTGCGTGAAGGTAGTAAAGAAGTGAGGTCAAATTAAAGAAGTATTTTAGTCTCACAATATGAGGGTTTTATGGCTAAACCTAAATAAGGAATTACAGAGGTTTTTGAAAGGTTCAACAAACTTATAAATGATTTACAGTTGCATGACAAGTATTATATAGCTGAGGAGATCAACCTAAAATACTTGCTCATCTTCCTGACCATCTAGAACAGAAGATTATTGTAATAAAATAATGGAGAGATCTAGGGAAAATAACTTTGGAGGTTTTATATGCCATTTTTAAAACCTATGAGCTACAGATGATTCATAAAAAATCATTAAAGCTAAGTCTAACACTGAATCATTGTAGATGTGTTGAGTGCCTTGATAGCTAATGACAAGAAAATACCTGAAGATAACATTGAATTCCAGACTCAAGTTATCCAACTTGTTGAGCAGATGAACAAGGAACCTAATAAATAAGTCATATTAGAATTGAAAAAGGATGATTATTATACTCTTGATAAGTTGGATGAAATAGACAAGTTTATGTCCTACTTGGCAATGAAGTTGTGACGGCCTCAACCCCGGGGTCAGGAGTTGACGTCATCAACAACAACCATAAGATAAACAATTCAATGATAAAATATTATTACAACCCCTTTACCAAGATCTTTTCCAGGTTTAAGTATGATTTAGGTTACAACCAATACAACACCGACTTACACAAATCATCCTGACACAACTAACTTAATACAGCAACTCGATAGACTGCCTGTGGTCTGGCACAACAACCTCAGAGGAGCCTGACACAGACGGAACTGGAACTCGTCCCTGACTACCGCGGAAGAATCTCCTAGGTATCTGTAATACAAATATAAAACATTCTGCAAGGGTGAGCAATCAATTGCTCAGCAGTACCACTATATGAATAACAAGTAAAATAACTTATGATAAAGCAATTATCAGAACAGAAATTATAACTTGCTACAAAACAAGTAAAAACACGTATAAACTGGACCTCAGTAACTAACATACTATTTCCATTTTTAAACTCAACTGTCCCATGACTAGGATCATAAACTCGTCTGTGTTGCCACGGGTATCAACTTGTCATTCGTGTTGCCACAGGTATCAACCTGTCATCCGTGTTGCCACGGGTATCAACTTGTCATCCGTGTTGCCATGGGTATCAACACATTCCATGACATAGGTGGATCAAAGCACTCTCTTTATCTAGTTTCCAAAAACACTTGTACCTATCTCATTTCAAAACCATTCATTTTACCAGCACACATATGAAATCCAGTTCGCAATCATTTCATTCGAGATAGGTACCTTTCGAAGTTACTTTTCCCCAAAACAGGTTTAAAACCATGATTTATAGCTACAGGGGATACGTAACTTAAAACATTTATGTTCCATTACGAGTATAAAACATTTAGCTATTCATACATACTGAACCATAAAAGAATGGTCTGGGGTACTTGCCTTGCAGAGCTTTACAACTATTAATGATCGACTCTGAGCCGACTCGGAAGCTCAGGCTTTATCGTCTAACCACTAGGTCACCTTGGATTCGACTTCAACACTCAGGTTCTTCGATTGAAACCCTACCGAGTTCATCGACTGTCCACTAGGTTATCCTTAGCCCGACATCCACTTTCGATCTTCCGACTAGAACCTACAGGGTCGAAATACCCTATGTTAGATGTCCAAGTATGCTTGACATATCCTCGATACCAATCCTACCCAACCGATAACAATCCCGACTCGTAATTATTCGTATTATAATAACATACACAACAATTAGGGTTCACGTTCTCGAAAATTGGCTCGGTATTCGCTTCCAGAAAATACGCATACTTGTCACTTTACAAAATTAGGGTTATTGGTTTCTGCAGAAATATTTCATCACAACATACAATCAAGTTCCACGTAGAATACACACACACATACACATACACACACATATATATATATATATATTTATATATATTCACTCGATGTCCCAATAATCATCGAAAATGCTACTGTATTTCCATATTTCGATATCTTGAAAATCGGGCAGCTTCTCCTTTGTTTATCGGACTATCCCGTCGAAACACTTCGACGTCTCAAACCAAATCCAAAACAACAATAAACCACAATCAATTCAGTCCGCCATCTCCACACCAGTACAATTCCAATAATCATATCCTACTTTTTGCTTTAAAATAAATTTTATAACTGATTTTATTTATTATTTTAATAATTGTTGGACTCAGATTACATCATCACGGTCTACCATCGGCTCGCCGAAACTCATTGCCGACGGCGGCAAAATTCGTCGGTACGCGATAAATTTTGGGTTTGCACACAAAATTTCACCGATAAAAATTTAAATAATTAAAAGCAATAACTCGATAAATAACCGAAATTCATTTAAGAGTTTAATTAATTAACCACTCGAAATATGCAAAGTAGCAACTGGAATTCTTTTACAGAAAATTAAAGAAACGCTGTCAAACTCGCATAGTAGTACACGAACCAACAAAAAAAATAGGGCACGAAACACACGCGCGTATGGACCGCCTCGCCGGACCGAAACCCGGCGGCGGCCGGAAAATAAAGATCAGGCAACACAGCAAGGACTAAACAACAACAGAAGAATACAAGAACATATACATACGACACATGTATATATATATATAAGTCAACAACAGAGATGAACCAGAAAGATCACCGGAGCTCACCAGAAAATGACTGTGGCGACAAGCCGAGAACAGAAAATAGGGACAACAGGGGGAGTTCTCATGGAAAAACACGGGGAGAATAGAAGGAAGAACAGAAAAGAGAAGAGAGATTAAGGAGGATGGAGATAATTAGAGAGATTTTTGCTGAGAGAGAGAGATCACAGAGAGACAATTGATGTTTGAATTATTTGATTACCCAACTGATATATCCCGTGATTGATCCGCATAAAGGAAATAAGGACACGTAGTAACCTGCGCACTTAAAATCAAACACGTGCCCCTTCTTTACTATAAACCCGGTTTTTACTTCGTATAATGCAATTTACTAAACAATTTTGTGGGTGAAATTAACCCATAAAATTTTCAATTAATCACTAAAATGCTCATAATATTAAATACTATTAACATAAAATTTTTCTATAAATTTTAAAGCATCTTTGAGTCGCTCGCAATACCCGTATTTCACAATTAATGAACCGAGTTGCACTTAAAACAAATTTATAAAATCACAAAAATAGTCTTAAAATATTATAAATATCCCGAAATAAATAAAACCGTAAATTTCATAATTTTAGAATAAATTCTGAAACATAATTTATACCTGCTTTAATCAATTTAACGAATCAACGCGTGGGTGAAATTAATCCCACAAATTCTCAAAATAATTTTAAAATTCTCGAAATATTCCAAACTTAAATAAATATGAGTTTCACAATTTTTGAAAAATTTTAGAATTAAATACGGATTTTACGAATAAATGAAATCAGACAATCAAGCAGAGCTAAATAATTGATAAAATATTGATTTCTAAATTTTATAAAATCCAAAAAATAATTATTGTAATTATAAAACCATAGAAATAATTTTAGTGACATTCCAAATATTTCTGCAAATAAATTTGTATTAAATCCACTTTTAAAAGTGAAAACAATTTAGTACAACTCAATAATTAATTAAGTGAACAACCCGGTGCACCATAAATCACACATATATAATAATAAAGCAACACTGAGCTGACAGAAGCTATACACATATTTTATTTATTTAATAATTCCATAATTACGTATTTAAATAATATAAAAATATACCAGTCGTTATATCCTTCCCCCCTTAAAAAGATTTTGTCCTCAGAATCTGATCTAACTAAACAAGTGAGGATATTTGTCAAGTATATCTTACTCTAAGTCTCAAGGAGATCCTTCTATTCGGGAATTCTTCCAAAACATACTCACTATAGGAATAAACTTATTCCTGAGGTCTCGCTTTCTATGATCGAGGATCTAAACCGGGTCATATTTTTCATTAAATAAAGAATATATTACTTGGACACAAAGACCCAAAACACACTAGAAATACACTACCGCTATGGCAACAATGCCAGCTCATAGACGAGTTTACCTACTTTCCTCAATACCTCACACAATCCGAAATTCCTAGGCTTAGCTTACTTTTCTGCTCAAATCTTATTATTCCTTTCCAAGGCGAAACTTCCAGCGATATAAATGTTCCAACTTTTATCCATATCCTTCCGACACGAATCCGCATTTGCCCCTTGTATATCATGAATTGCTTTTAACCTTTCCCAACCAATATTCCGTATTTATAATCTAGTGAACTGGTTTCAGGATCCGACAATTCTTTTAACTCTTCAATCAACTTAGACTGAGGATGAAATTCATACCGAGGTTTCTTTTCATCTTCGATTGTTCAAACTTCAACCCTCACTCTTTCCGATTCTTTTGTTAACTCCTCAGGGATCTTAATCAGATATACTGATCTTGCTTGAGTGATCATTAATAGGAGACCATAATTCATACCTTGAACTCTTAATATACAGTTGCTCCTTTTCCAATCTTCGTAGAGAAATCCTTGGGCGTTCTATATGGATTTTATAGATTTTAAATAGCCGAGGATGTTATTTAATAAATAAAATTACACTTATGCAAGCGCTCCTTATACACTATGTTCAATAAATCTTCAAATACAACTAATGCATTCGTTAATCCAAATAACCTCACTAGAACTCACAATATCCATACTTTACTCTAGACACAGTCTTTAATATGACCTCAGACTTACCTTTAGCTGACGGTAGCTGATCTTAGGTCATCCTCCAAGAATCAACACATTCCTTTCATTGGGTTATATAAATGATCAATTCTATGTAGGAATTACTTATTCCTATTCGTCAACTTTTTAAACCTCTGATAATCTGCACGTAACTTAACACAACCCTTCTTCTTTTCTATAAACCATATTAGTGCACAACACGGAATACATCTTGTCTCATTTTTACTTCATCTCACAATCCTGAAGTTTCCTTAACCATTTACTCGATTCCTACCGGGTCATACAGTAAGGGACTTTTATCACTGGCTCAACTCTGGTGTTGAACCAATAGGATCTCTATATCATAATCTAGGTAATCTTGGTAATTCGTCTAGAAGGATCCAAGGAACTTCATTTACCACCTGAATTTCTTCTAACTCTCATATTCATTACACGTATTAGGTATACTTTACTTCCTTGTTTTAATGATTTCTTTGCTTGTGCAATTGGAAGAGACTCCTTATCTTATTATATTACCTTTGCAATGTCTTTCTTATATTACAATTCTTAAGTATAAAATACTAGGATGCTCCTGAATCAAATAAAACCTTAAAAGGTACAGAGTTAAGAGAAAACATACTTGTATCTACATTCGAGTCTCGAGTCTTGGATCTTCTGGTTATCTTAAAGGTTCGGGCTCTAGCCGTACTGGATATTGGCCTTTGGGATGCACTACCTCCAACACTGCCTTGAGTAATGGTCCTGCAACTCCTAGCAAGGTGCCCAACTTTACCAAAATTGTAGCAAGTGATTCTTGGACTCTCTAACTTACACCCTGATGTGTAATGGCCTTTCTGACCGCATGTAAAACACTTATCATTCTCTTTGCACTGACCATTGTAACTCCTACCACACAACGTACAATCCACTACTGGTTTTACTGATTTGGTTGGAACGGAAGCAACTGAAGGGGCACCAGAACCAGTTTGGAATAAAGTTTGTCTCCTGAATCTTCTGTTTGTATTCTTTTCAAATTGCCTATGAAACCTTTGACTGGATTCTTTTTGATCTTGTTTTTCTTCCATAACATCTACTTTTCGCTTCTCCCTTTCTTTTTTCTTGGCGGTGAATTTCTGATCACAATCTATTACCATGGCTGCCTGAACTACTGAAGTATAAGTCTTTAGTTGTAATATTACAACTCCGCTCCGAATCTCGGGTTTCAGCCCCTGTTGGAACCTCTTGGCCTTTTGAGCTTCAAAGCTTACATAGTCTGGCGCAAATCTAGCTAATTTGGTAAACTTGGCCTCATATTCCGCTACGCTTCTATCTCCTTGCTTCAGCTCTAAGAATTCAATCTCCATTTGACTCCGCACACAGTCAGGGAAATATTTCTCAAGAAACAACTCGGTAAATCTCACCCATGGAACAGGGCCTCCTCCCTCTAATGCCTTAGTTGACTCCCACCAATAGTTTGCTTCACTCTTTAAGAAGTAGCTTGCATAATCAGTCTTAAGATTATCACTTACTTCGACGAGGTTGAAGGCTTTCTCCATTTCTTTTAACCACGCTCCAGCAGCTACTGGATTAGGTTTACCTTCAAACTCAGGAGGGTTAATGTTCTGAAAGGATTTGAAACTAGCACTTTGGTTTGTTCCTTGTTGTTGTTGTTGTTGCAACAGTAGTTGCTGCTGCTGAATCTATTGGATTAGCTGCAACTGCTGTTGCTGTTGCTAGCGCAAGAAGTCTAAAATTTCATTTATAACTAGACCCTCCGCAAAACTACTACTATTTTCTTTAGAATGGGTAGCTTTCTTGGGTGGCATCTTCCTAAAATATATATAAATAAGTTTATTCAAAACATAACAAAAGTATTTGACAAAAGATATCACTGTTTAAACGATGCACCTATATCAGGAAAATGCTGCCCAATCATAGTGCCCGTGTCTTTAATATCGGGGTCCATTTTTAAAAGAAATCTAGATTAACAGCACTAGCAATCAAAACAACAATGACAGTAGCAGAATCAACAACAGTTCAGGAAGACTAAAATACAATGAAACTAAACACCGTTACACGACTCCTCAATATAACAGCAACTGACTAACTTCCCATCACTACTCAATTACCACATCCACTTTAATATACTACAAGACTTGGCTGGCTATATCACCCATCTACATTGAATAACTGATAATTCAGGTCAATTTAAGGAACACTAGACTCCTCCAGATGCCATAATTCAAATTTCAACCAATCGTTCCTCTAAGGATGATTTCTTATCACCCTCAAGTGGTTTATCAATCACTGGATTACCTTTTCTGAGGCTATAATTCCATTATTAGATCCTGAACCTTTGCTACTACCATTATTTTTAAATAACATCCTTACATAGGACTTTCATTCTTCCTGACAGTCAACTTTCATTTACTCCCAATAATCAAGGCTGTCTAATCATAGAGGTCACTGAAGGAATTTATTATCATGGAATACCAAATGAAATTTCAAAATCAAGGAAATCGAATAAGAAAGAGTAGTGAAGAGGATGTAGGTATGACTGAGAGCAACCATACAAGTACATAAGATGGCCAGTCTTTGTACCATACAGTTCACAACACATAACTCGGTGGCGTCCCACCAGACCTTTTTGCCATACAGACAAATGGTCAACTCATATGCATTGTTTGCCCCAATCGACCGAGAAAGTCACCAAGAAATGGAAAAATGTTTAAATAGATATTTCATAAATAGGAAGGGAAAATCAGATTTATGATAAATCAACGGAACCTTAAGTCGCTTGCTTCAAGTTTGACTTTCTTAGGGATAAACAAACATCTTACTAGATGATAAATAATTGTTCAGGAAGCAAAAGGTGTCTCAAGAAATACACATAAGATTTAAGATATAACAATAGTACTGATCCCCATACTTCACAGAACTTGGCTGTCATAGCAGCCATCAACTATTATTGTTGTGAACTTGATGATTTCATTAACAAAACATCTTACTAGATTTAACTTAGTGGAAAATGTAGCACTCGACGGATAAGGAACATAGTCCCGACGGATGACTCAATATAGTCTCGACGGATGATTATCCATCGAGTGAGTAGCTTATGTAACAATAAGTCATGTAGCACATTTCTGCAAACACCTTTGTTTAGATTCTGTAGTAGCATATAAGTCATGTTGACTTTAATTAGATATGCATAATAGGTTGATTAATTGTATGTAGATGATGTCTTGTAATTCTGCATAAATGAAATGAAGTCAAGTGCCAAATAGCTACCCGACGGATAAACAACAATGCTACTCGACGGATGATCAACAAGGCAACCCGACGGATGATCATGTACCCAACGGATAATCAATTCAAACATCTGTTGACAGTGACAACACAGTCACATACGTCGAGTGTATGCAAAAAGGGATGTGGAAGCCTATTCAACTAGGTTTTTGAGAACAAAGAAGCATTGCCATTTCCATGCTACTATAAAGATATTCAAAGATGCTGGAATAGAGTAATGGAGTAGCATAGTATTGGAGTTAATAGGTTTTGTTTTATTATCTTGCCTTATTACTATGTAATCTTGGTGATATATAAACCAAGAGTAGCAATTAGAACAACAAGAAGACTAAGCAAGTAAATTCTCAGAGAAATATTTGTGAGCTGTATTCTTAGCATTTCTCTGTAAGTTTAGTTGTTCTCATTTGTAAGCAGCTATGAGCTACTCAAGCTTCACAGAGTTCTCTAGATATATTTATATATCTCTGGTGGATACTTTCTAATCCACCAGAAAGTTTTAAAGACTTGTGTTTTTATTACTTTGTGTTTGATTTTCATTTAACTTGTTATTCCGCACTTTGCAAATCAAAACACTGTTATATATATCTTAAGTTAGAACATTTTTATATTTCTGAAAAAGGTTGAAGAATTCCATTCAACCCCTCTTCTGTAATTCTTGTTGCATTGTTAGGGACTAACAATTGGTATCAAAGCAAGCTCTTAAAGAACAAAGAGTTTAGAGATCACAACAAACAACAAGATGAACAAGAAGGATGTTGGAGTCAAGATTCCTTTTCTGGATAAAGACAATTACCATCACTGGAAGGTAAAGTTGCATCTTCATTTACTTTCTCAAGATGAGGCCTATGTAGATTGCATAAAGAGAGGCCCTCATGTACCAATGAGAGCTGCAACTGGAAATGACCCATCAGTCCCCAAGCCAAGGCATGAATGGTCAGATCCTGATATTGAACAAGTTAGGAAGGACAAGAAGGCCATGAATATTCTGTTCAATGGAGTTGATGGTGATATGTTTGACAACATCATCAATTATAAAACTGCCAAGGAAGTTTGGGATATAATATAGATTATCTGTGATGGCACTGAACAAGTCAGGGAAAATAAGATGTAGCTGCTAATTCAGCAATATGAGCACTTTCATAGTGAACATAGTGAGTCTCTCACTGACATTTTTAGTAGGTTTCAAAAACTACTAAATGCTCTGAAGTTGCATGGAATAGTCTATCAGACAAAAGATTCCAATCTTAAATTCCTTAGATCTCTTCCAAAGGAATGGAAACCAGTGACAGTCTCATTGAGAAACTCTCAAGATTACTAGGAGTTTACTTTAGAGAAACTGTATGGCATCCTAAAAACCTATGAGCTTGAAATAGAGCAAGATGAGAGGATGGAGAGAGGAAAGAAGAAAGGAGGATCCATTGCACTGGTTGCTGAGTTGGAAAAAGAGAAGGAGATGAAGATAGAAGCTGTTGAGTCAACCTCAAAGGTCTGTGAAAACAAAGGCAAGGGGCTGGTAGCAGAAACTGAAGATTGTTTGAGCTAAGATGATATGGATGACATTGATGAACATCTAGCATTTCTTTCCAGAAGATTTGCCAAACTCAAGTTCAAGAAGAACTTTCGAGCAGCTAAGCCAAATAGAAATATGGTGGATAAATCTAAATTCAAATATTTCAAATGTGGCTTGGCAGGGCACTTTGCTAGTGAGTGTAAAAAGTAAGATTCCGGCAAGAAGAAGTTTGAGCCTGTGGATTATAAATAGAAATATTTTGAGTTGCTCAAACAAAAGGAAAGGGCTTTTGTTACACAAGAAAAAGACTGGGCAGCAGATGGTCTGGATGAGGATGAGGATGTCAGCTATGTCAATCTAGCCCTAATGCCCAAGTCTGATGAAACAGAGACACGTTCTTCAAGTAATCAGATAATCACCACTAATCTTGCACATTAATCTAAAGATGAGTGTAATGATGCAATAAATGACATGTCTACAGAATTATATCATTTGTGTGTTACACTTATGTCTCTTACTAAGGAAAATACTAAAATCAAAGAAAATAATTTGTTTTTAAGTGAGAGGAATAATGTGCTAGAATCTCAGTTTATTGAATTTGAAAAATTGAGAATTGAGTGTAAAATTGCTAAGGATGAACTAACTGAGTCCTTGAAGAAAGAAGAGATCTTGAACAAGCAGCTTGAACGAGAACATGAGGTGATTAAGGCATGTAAAATGTCTAGAGATGTTCATGCTCAAATCACCAAAGTTCAAGTTATTGAGTCTTTTTGTGATGCAGCCTGGAAGAAGAATAAGGAGAAGCTGGAATCCAATTTGGTTGAAGGATTGCTAACAGATGTGGACTCGACGGATGATGAGAGCCATCCGTCGGAAAATTAAAAAGATTATCCGTCGAGTGACATAAATCCTCATCCGTCGGCTGTAAGCAAACCTGTGAGTAAAGCTAAACTTGCTAAGTTAAATGAAAAGTATGGATCAGTTTTCAAAAAGTTCATTACAGGAGAATCTAGTCAAGTGAAGAAGGAAAAGAAAGTGAATGTTGGTCATCTGTCTATCAAGCAATTGAATGACAGATTAGAAAAGATTGAGGTTAAAACAGAGGCTAAAAGGAAAAATAATAGAAAGGGTAAAGTGGGTATTAACAAACATAACAACTACACACCTGATAAGTATGCTCCAAGAAAAATATGTGTTAAGTGTGGTAGTGTAAATCATCTATCTGTTAATTGCAAAACTGCCATGCCTACTTCCATATCTGTGCCACCTCCTTTTCCCAACATAAATGCCATGCCTTCTATGCCTATGAATGCTATGTCTACACAGAATATGAATGTACAATTTGCTGATATGCCATTTGCACCTAATCCTTATTATGCTGCATTTAATATGCCTCAAATGCCATTTAGCATGCCCTACTGAAATAATATGTTTACTAATAGCATGCCATTTCCTGTTAATCAAAATGTGCATGATAATTCTATTACAATGAATGGTTTCAAAGGTCCAACTCAAATAACTAAGGATGAATCTGATTTCCCCAAGTCAAATGAGATAAAACCTAAGAAACAGAAAAAAAAAGCTAACAAGGAAGGACCCAAGGAAACTTGGGTACCAAAATCAACTTGATTTGATTTTAATGTGTGCAGGGAAACAGAAAGAATTCGTGGTACTTGGATAGTGGTTGTTCAAGACACATGACTGGTGATTCTACCCTGCTCACAGAGTTCAAGGAGATAGCTAGTCCAAGTATTACTTTTGGAGATGACAACAAGGGTTACACTGTGGGATATGGCTTGATTTCAAAAGATAATGTCATCATTGAGGAGGTTGCCTTTGTGGATGGTCTCAAGAATAATTTGTTGAGTATCAGCCAGCTGTGTGATAAAGGAAATTCAGTAACCTTTAACTCAAAAGCCTGTGTTGTGACAAATAAGAGGAGCAAAAAAGTGGTTCTCACTGGAGTGAGAAAAGGAAATGTGTACTTAGCTGACTTCAACTCATCAAATGCAGAATCTGTTACTTGTCTTCTCAGTAAAGCAAGTCAAGATGAAAGTTGGCTATGGCACAAGAAGCTATCCCATGTAAACTTCAAGACCATGAATGAACTTGTAAAGAAAGAACTGGTTAGAGGCATTCCTCAAGTAGAGTTTTCTAAGGATGGACTGTGTGATGCTTGCCAAAGGGAAAGCAAATTAAAGCATCATTCAGAAAGAAACCTAATTCAACAATTGAAGAACCTTTGCAACTGCTACACTTGGATTTGTTTGGACCAGTCAATGTGTTATCCATCTTAAGGAAAAGATTTTGCCTAGTAATTGTAGATGATTTCTCAAAATTCTCTTGGACATACTTACTTAAGTCTAAAGATGAGGCTAGTGAAATCATCATCAATCACATAAGGCAAGTCAATAATCATCCTGACTTCAAAGTTAGAAGAATCAGGAGTGACAATGGAACTGAGTTCAAGAATTCTATCATGAGAGTATTTTGTGAAGAAAATGGGATTTTGCATGAATTTTCAGCATCAAGAACTCCATAACAAAATGGAGTAGTATAAAGAAAGAATAGATCACTTATTGAAGCTGCAAGGACAATGCTTGAAGAGTCTAAGTTACCAACATATTTCTGGGCTGAAGCTGTAAATATTTCATGCTACACCCAGAATATTTCTCTGGTTAATCAAGAAAAATGCATGACTCCCTATCAATTGTTCAAGAACAAGAAGCCAATCCTAAATTTTCTTCATGTCTTTGGCTGCAAATGTTATATCTTGAGAAATCAAACTAATCAGAATGGGAAGTTTGATGTTAAAGTAGATGAAGGAATTTTTGTTGGATATGATGTTGGTAAAGCATACAGAGTCTACAATCTGAGAACCAACATTGTTGTGGAATCAATACATGTTGTGTTTGATGATAAAAAGATTGAAGGACTGCAAGATGGAGATTACCATGAGAGCCTCAAATTTGACAATGTGGAGATGGTTAGTGATGACAGTGATGATGAAAGTGATCAAGAAATAATATCAAAGGATAATGCAGAAAAATCCACTACCAATGAAGCACAAAATTCAACATCTATCGAGTTGCAAAATGTTTATCCGTCGGGAGACAATCTGCTTTATCCGTAGGGAGACAACCAGCTTCATCCGTCGGTACTCAAAATTCACCATCCGTCGGGTCATCAAAAAAAGCTGAAAGTCAGAATAGATCACTTACAGAAAGTTCCCCTTTCACAAGTCAAAGATCCATAAACTCAGGGGGAGTTACTAACAATCAAAACTCAATCACACATCAAGATAATTATGAGGCCTCTTCTGTTACGACCGATATTTTATGTAATATTATTTGTGGATTTGGTATAATATTAAAGTCAAATGAAAATATATTCAATGATTGTATGCTAGTGTGAGTGAAAATTTCTGCATTATAAATTTGCTTTGTGTAGTATATGATTTTTTCAATGCAAGAGTTTATTTAATTTCTTTATTTTTAATTTATAAGGAATATTCTAAGCTTTGGAAAAATTTTCTTTTAAAAGGTATTTTGTTCACAAATTTTGAAAATGATTTTATAAAGTCTCTAAAAATCCAAGTTATTTTATGATACAAATTTTATAATTTTTGAACTTGTATTTTATTTTATAAAAATAAATCATTATAAATTTTAGTTGTCATATTTATCAAATTACATAAGAGACCATGCATGCAAATCACCCTTCTATTCTCTCAAAGGGCAAACAAGACTTTTCCAACCCCACTAACTCATTTGATTATTACCAAATTACTACCTTAGCCTTGCATGCAAAATGGCCTAACTTTAACCAAGGGACATTTTTGTAAGTTCTCACTTCCACTCATCATTTGTAAACCAAATAGCATAAAACAAAGAAATCAAAGTGGGAGAAGTCATTCTCATTCCACACTCCAACACACCACAAATTTTCTCTCCTCCCCCTCCCACCTTGCTCTCGGCCGAAGGCCAAAATCCCCCACCCCCTTCCATTTTTCAATTCATTCTTCATCTTCCCAAGTATGAATCTTTTACCTACATTCATCTTATATACTTTCCAAGTGTTTTGTGAATTGGAAGTTGAAGTTCCATGGATGCATGTGTAGTTCTTATATGATCTCCAAAGAGAAACTCTTGATTCTTGTGAATTCAAGAGCTCTCTATGAGATATATTATGTATATGTGCTAACTAAGTGTTTTATGGAGATATAATGCTTTAAAATCCTTTGCATGCTACTGAAATTTCATTATATATTTATGTATAGCCATGCATGTTAGTTTTAAGACATTAAAATGATGATCAACCATGTTTTGTATGCTACTCTTTTCGAAATCATGTAGTTATATTTAAAAATCTATAAATTCGAAATATGTGTGCTTAAAATAGATTGTTTCCATGATAAATTTCTTATTAATACTTAAAAGAAGTTATATTTCATGATTATTAAGGATGAGTATTAGGTGCAAGTCGATTTTGCAAGCATTTAAAACTTTATGCCTAGCCGAAATCTTGTTATGTGCTTTCCATGAGTTGCATGTTATATATTTGGTTGCATGTTGTTGTTTTTGGGCATGGATGATCTCACCCAAGTTTATTTTGAGAATAAGGGAGTTATTTCAGTAGATCACCATGTATAAGTCTTGGTTTAAGTATTGAGTTGTTCTTAGTTGAGTTTGTCAAGTCAAAACCTTGGAAAATGAGAGTTATAGTTTCTGCAGAAAAATTAGTATAGCACCCTGAGGTTTAGAGTGAGTTTTGACCATGTCATTGGTGTGCACTTTGAGGCCCAAGCTACCAGAAGTTAGTATTGGGAGTATATAAAAGGTTTTAGGAGTTGGTTGGAGGTTTGCATGTCATTTGGTTAGGTGCACAAGTAGAATCACAAAATCTGTCCAGCAGGGGACAGTTTTGTTGCAACTTAGAAATAGGGAGATTTGACCATGTCATGGGTAGGCTCTCATTAGGACCAATTGGGCCTTAGTTAGAGGGTATGTCAGAGAAGTTTTTCCAACCATAGTTCATAGGATATGAGCTAGAACCATGTGTCACAAGTTAATTCAAGTCAGGGCATTTTATGCCCAGAAAAAAATAGGGGAATCTTGGACTTTTAGCTTAGGCCCAAGAAGGCCCAAGCCAGGCCCTTGAGCCACATCAAGTTTGTGAGATGCCCTTAGGTCAGGAGAGTCTTGTGTAAAAGTTTTGAAGGAAAACTTGTAGTTTAAGAGTGTCTAATGTACTCAAGAAACCATAGTTGTCATTCTGAAATTTGCACCAGTGAGCACTATCACTTATCACATAGTTTTAGAGTACTTAGAAGTGAGTATTAGGTCGACCACCATAGTTGTAAGATAGTATAAGGTCAGTAGAGCAAAAGGCACAAGTGAGGGTCAATAGGTTTTGGATAATTTAGGAAAGGCACATCGAGTTAGGAAGTCGAAATTTGAAGACCTTGTCTAGTTTAGCGACCAAGTGACTTAAGTTGTGAGTCGAGATCATCCAAGCCTAGTGTTGCATTATGGTATATATGGTGTTAATTGGTGTTAATATATGATATGCGAATATGTGGCTATTTGTGTGCAATTGTAATTTAAAAGTGAATATAAATTAAGTGCATATAGGCCTAATTGCCATCCGTGTTTAATTTCGAGTGGTAAATAGGTTAAGTTGGTGAGAATATATTATAATGAGGATTATTATTATTTATGTAGGATCTCGAGACGAGGGAAAACTTGCCATAAAAGTCGAGTGAAGCTCCAGTTGCTCCTACCAGTCAGACCAGACCAGCCTATCTTAAGGCAAGTGATTCAACTTGACCTTCGTATTTACTACAAATAGTTCTTATATATTGATGCAATTATCCTGAGTCATTTTGATATATTTAAATCAAGCATATCTTTTGTTTATCTTTGAGTTACATAGAGATGCCATGAACCCTCGAGTACGTATTGCAAGTAGTTCAAAAGTCTTTCATGATAGTTTAATGCCATGATAAAATGAAGAGTTGATATATTACTTGATGGATCCTCTTGATTAACATGTTGATGTTTCCTAAGTATTAATATCTCATCCTGATACTTGAAGCCCTATAGAACCTTACTTTGAATTCTGATAGTCAGATACTTACCAGCTTGATTCCTCATTGATTGATACCCTCTTTCTTATCCTAAAGCTTGACAATTCTGATATGTCCTGAGTTAAAGATCATTCTTCATACCTTAACACCCTTAGTATTCATGAAGCTTACATTCTTGATGATCCAGCACTTGAACCTTGATGAGAAACCATTGCTTTAAGCCTAATTTGGCACTTCCTTACATGACATCCAATAGCCTCACTAAATTCCCTGGTCTAAACTTTGATACATGAAAACCATTCAGTTACCCTCACAGAGTTTAGTTTTGTGATTCATGGCTCTAAGAGTTAGCACCAAATCCCCGTGTTTCGAGTTGATCTATATTCCCTTAATAAAAATGTTTACTGTTAAAAGAGATTTTGTTACAATTCAGCATCAGCTTTTGAAATAAATAAAATGTGGGTTTTCAGTCCCAAAGGGGGATAAATGTTTTCTTTGAATGGTGGATCTGGACTGAGACGCGAGTCCTTTCCGCACTTATATTAGGCTTAAAAGTTGCCTAGGGATTCCCAATAATGTTTTAGAACCCAGCGAGGTTTGGGATTACTTCATGGCTGATCACTGGCTGTAATCCGTAGCATCATAAAATGATTTTGATTAAGACATGATTTTAAAATTGTTTTGATGCAAGCAAAATGATGCTATCTCACATAGTTTTTATCTCTCGTTACCTTTGGTTATGCCTTTCCATTATCATTCTTAAAAGTATATCTCAATTTATGTTTTGTGTCGTACTGTTAGCACTTGTTGAGCATTTGGCTCACTTCTTGCTTTACCCTGATATTACAGCTAGCAGCTATGGTTAGATTCAAGCAGACTGCCCGTAAGACCTGTGATGCTGATGCTTATGTTCGAGCTCAGGTAGAATAAGTAATAATAGTTGTGTGAGGACTCGGTATTTTAAATCAGATGTAATAGTTGGTAGTGTTGGGCTGTTTCAAACCCTAAACTGTAAGATCTTGGATTTTGGTTGTGTATTCTTCATTAAAATATTGTAATAGCTATATTTATTTTGCTGTTTAAGTTGGGGGTGTGACAAGTTTTGGTATCAGAGCTACGGTTTAGAGTCCCTGGACAGCCCAGATAGGTTATAGGATTTGTGTGTAGGTTATAGATATTATGCGAGAGAGTAGGTTAAGTAAATTATTATTAATACTCCTCTTATTGGTTGTCAGCAAAGGGCGCATTCCTCGTCATCCTCTGGGTCGGACGACACTATTGCTTTCTCCGTGTATGCTGAGTTGAGGCGCGAGTTCGACATGCTTCAGGGCAAGTACGACCGACTGATAGACCGACTGAAGAACGTGTATCCGGACAGCCGAAACTACGAAGGGAAGCCCAAGGAGCAGATGACTGCGAGACTTGAGACCTTGGTTCAGTATGTCAACACTAAGCTTGAGGAGATGCCAGCGCACCGGGACCGTACCAGCCAGTATGTCATTCAGATGGTGGCGGATGAGCTCCAGAGCATTGTGAAGATGCTTCGAGAGGAAAAGACTACCAAGCCCCGTTCAGATGGAGTGGAGCCTTAGTTCTTTCCATTTACCTTTCATGTTGTTGTACTATCAGACTCTATGGAATCTCTAGTTGTTTCCGTTTTCCTTTAAATAAGCCTGTTATTCCTAGAATCAGACTATGTCCCAATCCTCTGTACTGTGACCTTTAAAATTTCAATAATTATGTGCTATTGTTCCATTTGCTCTCAACTGTTATTTTATGTTTTATCATCATATTTGCTTAATTTGGAAACTTGACCCCATATGAAAATGAGAATGCCATGCGATACCCTCGAATCATTTTATCATTCATATCTGTTTTGACACAACTCTTATTTCAGGATCATGCCTCCCAAAAAGAAGAACCCAACAACCACCTTCACCACAGACCCAAATATTCTTCGACTACTGGAAACCTTGCAACAGCAAACCAATGCTATAGCTCAACAACAACTAACTCTTCAACAACGAATTGAAAACCAAGATAACCGTGAGCCACACCAACCACCTGAACCACCAGTACCACCTAGACAAATTGTCACTTTCAAAGCTTTTCAGAATGTTAATCCACCTGTATTTCATGATACCACTGATCCAGTGATAGCTAACACATGGATCAAGGAGATGGAAAGGGCTTTTGAGTTGGTACAGTTAGGAGACGATTAGAAGACGCCGTATGCTGCTTACTTCTTGAAGGGAGAAGTCATCTATTGGTGGGAATCAGTAAAGGCTATGGAAGTCACTCAGCAGGTTTCTTGGGAGAGATTTAAGAAGTTATTTCTGGACAAGTATTACCCTAAGTACATGCAGAATCAGATGGAGCTAAAATTTCTTGAGTTGAAGCAAGGGAATATGACTGTATTGGAGTATGAGAAGAAGTTCACTGAGTTGTCAAGGTTTGTGACAAAGTATACCAGCACTGAGGAGGAAAAAGCAAAGAAATTTCAGCAAGGATTGGAGCCTTGGATCAGAGATAGGGTGGCTATGTTTGAGCTTGAAACTTATGCGGGAGTAGTACAGAAAGCTGCTCTGATTGAGAATAATGGGATGCATTCAAGGAAAGAGAGGGATAACAAGAAGAGGAAAGTTCCATTTTATGGAGAAAAGTCTGAAGCCGGAAGTTCGCAAGATCGGAATATAAAGAGGATTGGTTTCCAGAAGGGCAGAAATTTTCAAAAGAAGGGAAATTTGGGCAAAAGGCAAGAATCAAAAGGGAACAACCAGGCAAGCCAAGGGCAAGTTGGAGAAAACAGGTTCCAGAGACCGGAATGCAAGCACTGTGGAAGAAGGCACCCCGGAGTATGCAATAAGTTGAGCATGACCTGTTATAGGTGCAATCAGAAGGGACATTTGGCGAATGAGTGCAAGATGCCGAAGCCAGGAGTTACGTGCTACAAGTGTGGGAAGACTGGACACATGACTAGGGAGTGTAAGGCAACAGGACCAGTCAAAGCTCTGATGAACGTGGAAGTACAAGTGCAAGCGTGCCAGCTGAGGTATTGGCATTACCTCCACCACCCGCACCAACCCCGCAAGCAACAACAAGGACATTTGATCTAAAGATGAAAGATGTTGTTCAGAATTCTGAGGTGATAGCAGGTACACTTTTACTCAATAATGTCAAAGCTAAAGTATTGATTAATTCGGGAGCAACAAGATCTTTCATATCAGAATCTTTTGTTGATAAGCTTCAATGTGAGAAAATGGTTATGAGTGAGGTAGTAAATGTGGTAATTGCAAACCAAGAGAAGATTGTTGTGAATCAATTTTCTCCAAAGTGTGAGATCGATATTTCGGGGTATAAGTTTTCAGCCGACTTGATACTCTTCAAGTTGGGAGAGTTTGACATAATTTTAAGAATGGATTGGTTAGGAGAGAATAGCGCTCAGATTAATTGTAAGACCAAGAGAGTGTATTTAAAGATGAAGAGTGGAGAGAAGGTAGTATTTAAGGGGCAGAGGCAAGAGCAACTATTTCTTACAATCATTCAGGCTAAGAAGTTGCTTAGAAAAGGTTGTGAGTCGTTCCTAGCATATGTAGTGGATTCAGAGAAAGGCATCCCCAGCGTGGAAGATATTCCTGTAGTTAGTGAGTTCCCCGATGTGTTTCCCGACGAACTACCAGGCTTACCACCAGATCGACAAATTGAGTTTGAGATCAACCTTGCTCCAGGCACGGAACCAGTTTCAAAGGCCCTATATAGGATGGCACCAGCAGAAATGAAAGAGTTGGCGAGCCAGCTACAAGAATTATTGGATAAAGGAGTGATACGACCAAGTACGTCGCCATGGGGAGCACCTGTTCTGTTTGTAAAGAAGAAGGATGGGAGTATGCGTCTATGCATAGATTACCGGGAGTTGAATAAGGTGACGATCAAGAACCGATACCCGCTACCAAGGATAGATGACCTTTTTGATCAGTTGAAGGGAGCAAAATGCTTTTCGAAGATTGATTTGAGATCGGGATACCATCAATTAAAGATCAAAGAAGAAGATATTCCTAAGACCGCATTCAGGACCAGATATGGGCATTATGAATTCCTAGTAATGCCGTTTGGATTGACCAACGCTCCGACCGTATTTATGGATCTGATGAATCGAGTATTTAAGAAGTATTTGGACAAATTTGTCATGGTATTCATTGATGACATCCTTATTTATTCTAAGTCGGAAGAAGAACATAAGCAGCACCTCTGGATAACCTTGGAGATACTCCGACAAGAGAAGTTGTATGCCAAGTTCACCAAATGTGAGTTTTGGTTAAAGGAAGTTCAATTTTTGGGGCATGTTATTGGAAATGAGGGAGTTAAAGTGGATCCGGCAAAGATTGAGGCAGTTATGAGTTGGGAGAGGCCAAAGACTCCTACGGAAGTGCGAAGTTTTCTAGGATTGGCCGGATACTATAGAAGATTCGTCAAGGATTTCTCGAAGATTGCCATGCCATTGACCAAGTTAACCAGAAAGAATCAAAAGTTTGAATGGAGTGCAGAATGTGAAGATAGCTTTCAAGAGTTCAAGCGGAAGTTGGTAACAGCTCCGGTGTTGGTACTTCCAGATGATCAAGGGAATTTTGTAATATTCAGCGACACTTCACATAAGGGTTTGGGTTGTGTGTTGATGCAACACAGTAAAGTGATTGCGTATGCGTCAAGACAGTTAAAGCCGCATGAGTTAAAGTACCTGACGCATGACTTGGAACTAGCCGCCATAGTGTTCGCACTTAAGATTTGGAGACATTACCTCTATGGAGAGAAGTGTGAAATCTACATGGATCACAAGAGTTTAAAGTACATTTTTACTCAGAAAGAGCTCAATATGAGGCAGAGGAGATGGCTGGAATTGATCGAGGACTATAACTGCTCGATAAATTACCATCCTGGAAAGACGAACATAGTGGCCGATGCTCTGAGTAGGAAGGAGAGATTGAATATGATGATAACATCAAAAGAGTTAACTGGAGAAATCGAAAAATTGGAATTGGAACTTTGTGCTTATGGAAAAGTTGAGGAAGTTTGTCGTGCAATGACCTTTCAGCCAACACTAGTGGAAAAGATAAAGAAGTGTCAAGAGGAAGTAATGGAAAAAGAGAAGAAACAGTTATCCTGGAGAGGAGATTAATACTCAAAGGGATGAGCAAGGGATACTAAGGTTTTCATCCAGAATATGGATTCCCCATGTACCTAAATTAAAGAATGAGATCCTCCATGAAGCCCACAATTCGAAATTTTCAATCCACCCGGGAAGCACCAAGATGTATCAAGACTTAAAGAAGAACTTTTGGTGGCCAAATATGAAGCGAGATGTGGCAGAATGGGTTGCAAAGTGCTATACTTGTCAGAAAGTAAAGGCAGAACATCAACGACCAAGCGGATTAATTCAGCCCCTGAAGATTCCAGAATGGAAATGGGAAAATATCGCTATGGACTTTATAGTAGGACTACCGCGAACAAAATCCGGACATGACGCAATATGGGTTATAGTTGATCGTCTTACGAAGTCGGCGCATTTCCTTCCAATAAACGAGAAGTCGTCATTGGACAAGTTGGTTCATTTGTATGTGCGCGAAATCGTACTAAGGCATGGAGTACCCGTATCAATAGTTTCAGACAGAGATCCCCGATTTAACTCGAGATTTTGGAAGCAATTTCAGGAATGTCTTGGCACAAAATTGAATATGAGCACGGCGTACCACCCGCAGACTGATGGCCAGAGTGAAAGGACAATTCAAACAATTGAAGATATGTTGCGCAGTTGTGCAATCGATTTTGCAGGAAGTTGGGACAACCATTTGCCGTTGATTGAATTCTCTTACAACAACAGCTATCATTCCAGTATCGGCATGCCACCATACAAAGCTTTGTACGGGCGAAAATGTAGATCACCAACAAGTTGGGATGAAGTAGGAGAAGGAAGAATTCTCGGCTCGGATTTGGTACAACAGTTGCATGACTCGGTCAAGTTAATTCAGAAAAGGTTGCTTGCTGCTCAAGATAGACAGAGGAAGTATGCGGATCCAGCACGTAAGGACGTTCAATTCCAAATTGGCAAAGCTGTGTTGCTAAAGGTGTCACCTAGAAAAGGGTTGATAAGATTTGGCAAGAAAGGGAAGTTAGCACTTAGATACATAGGTCCTTTTGAGATTTTGAGTCAAGTGGGAAAGGTGGCCTACGAGTTGGCCTTACCACCTCAGTATCGGCATGTGCATAATGTGTTCCATGTGTCGTTGCTTAAGAAGTACAATCCCGGCGCTAGCCATGTGATAGAATATGAACCTGTAGAAATTCAGGCAGACCTGTCATTTGTGGAGCAATCGGTTAAAATACTCGACTGGAAAGTAAAGAGTCTTAGAAATAAGTCAGTAAAGTTAGTAAAAGTACTTTGGAGGAATCCTAAGGTCGAAGAGTCGACTTGGGAGTTAGAGTCTGATATGCGTTCCCGACATCCTCATCTTTTCTCTTAGATTCTGGGGAAAGAATCCCTTAAGGGGGAGAGGATGTTACGACCAGCATTTTATGTAATATTATTTGTGGATTTGGTTTAATATTAAAGTCAAATGAAAATATATTCAATGATTGTACGCTAGTGTGAATGAAAATTTCTGCATTATAAATTTGCTTTGTGTAGTATATGAATTTTTCAAAGCAAAAGTTTATTTAATTTCTTTATTTTTGATTTATAAGGAATATTCTAAGCTTTGGAAAAATTTTCTTTGAAAAGGTATTTTGTTCACAAATTTTGAAAATGATTTTATAAAGTCTCTAAAAATCCAAGTTATTTTATGATACAAATTTTATAATTTTTGAACTTGTATTTTATTTTATAAAAATAAATCATTATAAATTTTAGTTGTCATATTTATCAAATTACATAAGAGACCATGCATGCAAATCACCCTTCTATTCTCTCAAAGGGCAAACAAGACTTTTCCAACCCCACTAACTCATTTGATTATTACCAAATTACTACCTTAGCCTTGCATGCAAAATGGCCTAACTTTAACCAAGGGACATTTTTGTAAGTTCTCACTTCCACTCATCATTTGTAAACCAAATAGCATAAAACAAAGAAATCAAAGTGGGAGAAGTCATTCTCATTCCACACTCCAACACACCACAAATTTTCTCTCCTCCCCCTCCCACCTTGCTCTCGGCCGAAGGCCAAAATCCCCCACCCCTTCCATTTTTCAATTCATTCTTCATCTTCCCAAGTGTGAATCTTTTACCTACATTCATCTTATATACTTTCCAAGTGTTTTGTGACTTAGAAGTTGAAGTTCCATGGATGCATGTGTAGTTCTTATGTGATCTCCAAAGAGAAACTCTTGATTCTTGTGAATTCAAGAGCTCTCTATGAGATATATTATGTATATGTGCTAACTAAGTGTTTTATGGAGATATCATGCTTTAAAATCCTTTGCATGCTACTGAAATTTCATTATATATTTATGTTTAGCCATGCATGTTAGTTTTAAGACATTAAAATGATGATCAACCATGTTTTGCATGCTACTCTTTTTGAAATCATGTAGTTATGTTTAAAAATCTATAAATTCGAAATATGTGTGCTTAAAATAGATTGTTTCCATGATAAATTTCTTATTAATACTTAAAAGAAGTTATATTTCATGATTATTAAGGATGAGTATTAGGTGCAAGTCGATTTTGCAAGCATTTAAAACTTTATGCCTAGCCGAAATCTTGTTATGTGCTTTCCATGAGTTGCATGTTATATATTTGGTTGCATGTTGTTGTTTTTGGGCATGGATGATCTCACCCAAGTTTATTTTGAGAATAAAGGAGTTATTTCAGTAGATCACCATGTATAAGTCTTGGTTTAAGTATTGAGTTGTTAGTTGAGTTTGTCAAGTCAAAACCTTGGAAAATGAGAGTTATAGTTTCTGCAAAAAAATCAGTATAGCACCCTGAGGTTTAGAGTGAGTTTTGACCATGTCATTGGTGTGCACTTTGAGGCCCAAGCTACCAGAAGTTAGTATTGGGCGTATATAAAAGGTTTTAGGAGTTGGTTGGAGGTTTGCATGTCATTTGGTTAGGTGCACAAGTAGAATCACAAAATCTGTCCAGCAGGGGACAGTTTTGTTGCAACTTAGAAATAGGGAGATTTGACCATGTCATGGATAGGCCCTCATTAGGACCAATTGGGCCTTAGTTAGAGGGTATGTTAGAGAAGTTTTTCCAACCATAGTTCATAGGATATGAGCTAGAACCATGTGTCACAAGTTAATTCAAGTCAGGGCATTTTCTGCCCAGAAAAAAACAGGGGAACCTTGGACTTTTAGCTTAGGCCCAAGAAGGCCCAAGCCAGGCCCTTGAGCCACATCAAGTTTGTGAGATGCCCTTAGGTCAGGAGAGTCTTGTGTAAAAGTTTTGAAGGAAAACTTGTAGTTTAAGAGTGTCTAATGTACTCAAGAAACCATAGTTGTCATTCTGAAATTTGCACCAGTGAGCATTATCACTTATCACATAGTTTTAGAACACTTAGAAGTGAGTATTAGGTCGACCACCATAGTTGTAAGATAGTATAAGGTCAGTAGAGCAAAAGGCACAAGTGAGGGTCAATAGGTTTTGGATAATTTAGGAAAGGCACATCGAGTTAGGAAGCCGAAATTTGAAGACCTTGTCTAGTTTAGCGACCAAGTGACTTAAGTTGTGAGTCGAGATCATCCAAGCCTGGTGTTACATTATGGTATATATGGTGTTAATTGGTGTTAATATATGATATGTGAATATGTGGCTATGTGTGTGCAATTGTAATTTAAAAGTGAATATAAATTAAGTGCATATAGGCCTAACTGCCATCCGTGTTTAATTTCGAGTGGTAAATAGGTTAAGTTGGTGAGAATATATTATAATGAGGATTATTATTATTTATGTAGGATCTCGAGACGAGGAAAAACTTGCCATAAAAGTCGAGTGAAGCTCCAGTTGCTCCTACCAGTCAGACCAGACCAGCCTATCTCAAGGCAAGTGATTCAACTTGACCTTCGTATTTACTACAAATAGTTCTTATATATTGATGCAATTATCCTGAGTCATTTTGATATATTTAAATCAAGCATATCTTTTGTTTATCTTTGAGTTACATAGAGATGCCATGAACCCTCGAGTACGTATTGCAAGTAGTTCAAAAGTCTTTCATGATAGTTTAATGCCATGATAAAATGAAGAGTTGATATATTACTTGATGGATCCTCTTGATTAACATGTTGATGTTTCCTAAGTATTAATATCTCATCCTGATACTTGAACCCCTATAGAACCTTACTTTGAATCCTGATAGTCAGATACTTACCAGCTTGATTCCTCATTGATTGATACCCTCTTTCTTATCCTAAAGCTTGACAATTCTGATATGTCCTGAGTTAAAGATCATTCTTCATACCTTAACACCCTTAGTATTCATGAAGCTTACATTCTTGATGATCCAGCACTTGAACCTTGATGAGAAACCATTGCTTTAAGCCTAATTTGGCACTTCCTTTCATGATATCCAATAGCCTCACTAAATTCCCTGGTCTAAACTTTGATACATGAAAACCATTCAGTTACCCTCATAGAGTTTAGTTTTGTGATTCATGGCTCTGAGAGTTAGCACCAAATCCCCGTGTCTCGAGTTGATCTATATTCCCTTAATAAAAATGTTTACTGTTAAAAGAGATTTTGTTACAATTCAGCATCAGCTTTTGAAATAAATAAAATGTGGGTTTTCAGTCCCAAAGGGGGATAAATGTTTTCTTTGAATGGTGGATCTGGACTGAGACGCGAGTCCTTTCCGTACTTATATTAGGCTTAAAAGTTGCCTAGGGATTCCCAATAATGTTTTAGAACCCAGCGAGGTTCGGGATTAATTCACGGCTGATCACCGGCTGTAATCCGTAGCGTCATAAAATGATTTTGATTAAGACATGATTTTAAAATTGTTTTGATGCAAGCAAAATGATGCCATCTCACATAGTTTTTATCTCTCGTTACCTTTGGTTATGCCTTTCCATTATCATTCTTAAAAGTATATCTCAATTTATGTTTTGTGTCTTACTGTTAGCACTTGTTGAGCATTTGGCTTACTTCTTGCTTTACCCTGATATTACAGCTAGCAGCTATGGTTAGATTCAAGCAGAATGCCCGTAAGACCTGTGATGCTGAGGCTTATGTTCGAGCTCAGGTAGAATAAGTAATAATAGTTGTGTGAGGACTCGGTATTTTAAATCAGATGTAATAGTTGGTAGTGTTGGGCTGTTCCAAACCCTAAACTGTAAGATCTTGGATTTTGGTTGTGTATTCTTCATTAAAATATTGTAATAACTATATTTATTTTGCTGTTTAAGTTGGGGGTGTGACATCTTCATCTAGAGTTAATCTACCTCAACAAAGGAAATTGATAAAGGATCACCCCTTTGAGCTCATCATTGGTGATGTATCTTCCAGAGTTCAAACAAGGAGAGGAACTCAGGAAGATTGTCTATATAGCAGCTTCATCTCTAATGAAGAACCAAAGAAGGTAGAAGAAGCTTTATTGGATCCTGATTGGATTTTAGCTATATAGGAGGAGCTAAACCAATTTGAAAGGAATAAGGTATGGCAGCTGGTGCCCAAGCCTAAAGGGAAGAATCCAATAGACACCAAATGGGTATTCAGAAACAAGATGGATGAAAATGGCATAGTAGTCAAGAACAAAGCTAGATTGGTTGCTAAAGGCTATTGTCAACAAGAAGGAATAGATTTTGATGAAACATTTGCTCCTGTTGCAAAACTTGAAGCCATCAGAATTTTCTTAGCCTATACAGCCTATGCCAATTTCAAGGTCTATCAAATGGATGTCAAAAGTGTCTTTCTGAATGGAGATTTGGAGGAGGAAGTCTATGTCAGTCAACCTCCCAGTTTTGAAGATCCAAATTTTCCAGAATATGTCTACTATCTTTTAAAAGCACTTTATGGACTGAAGCAAGCACCTAGAGCCTGGTATGACACTTTGTCAAAGTTTATTTTAGAGAATCACTTCACTAGAGGTACTGTATACAAAACCTTATTCTTTATAAATGTTAATAGCTCTAGTATACTTGTTCAAATTTATGTAGATGACATTATTTTTGGCTCTACAAATGAAAAACTTTGCAAAAAGTTTGCTAAATTGATGCAAAGCAAGTATGAAATGAGCATGATGGGAGAATTAACTTACTTTCTTGGTTTGTAAGTTAAGCAAGTTAGTGATGGAATATTCATTAGTCAAACTAAATACATTTATGATCTTTTAAAGAAGTTTGATCTAATGGATTGCACATCTGCAAAAACTCCCATGGCAACTGCAACTAAGCTTGAATTAAACACTACTGAAAAGTCTGTGAATATTTCAAGTTATAGGGGTATGGTTGGCTCACTTCTGTACTTAACAGCTAGTAGGCCAGATATAATGTTTGATACATGTCTTTGTGCTAGATTTCAGGCTGGTCCTAGAGAATCTCAATTAGTAGCTATTAAGAGAATTTTCAGATATCTCAAGGGAACACCAAAACTTGGAATTTGGTACCCTAGAGGTTCTGGTTTTGATCTAACTGGTTATTCAGATGCAGACTATGCAGGTTGTAGAATTGAGAGAAAAAGTACAACAGAAACCTATCAATTTCTAGAAAACAAGCTTGTGTCATGGTTCAGTAAAAAGCAAAATTTAGTTTCTACTTCTACAGCTGAAGCTGAATATATTGCTGATGGAAGTTGTTGTGCACATATTTTGTGGATGAAAAACCAATTGTTAGACTATGGTCTGCAAGTGGAAAGGATTCCTATTTTCTGTGATAACACAAGTGCAATTGCCATCACTGAAAATCCAGTACAACATTCAAGAACAAAGCACATAGACAACAAGTACCACTTCATAAGGGAACATGTAATGAATGGTACTGTGGAACTACATTTTGTTCCAAGTGAAAAGCAGCTTGCAGACATTTTTACCAAGCCACTTGATGAATCCACCTTTTCAGGGTTGGTAAGTGAGTTAGGTATGTTAAATTACTCTTGAATTCTTTTTAATAATTTGCAAGTTGTTTTTACAGCCATAAATTAATTGGTTTTTAGTCTTGGATGAAATTTTGGCTAAGTCAAAATTAACATCTCGATGGATGATCATTATCCATCGAGTTTGATCATTCGTCGGTATACTTTTTGTTAATAAAATCAATTATTTCTCTGGAATATTTTATGACTCGACGGATAACTGATTTATCCTCATCCGTCGAATTGTCTTATTTTTAGCCGTTGATTCTCTAAACATTATCCATCGAGTATACTTACAGTATGAGAGTATAACACGACGGATAATTGATGGAATTTTTACAGTTTATTTTTTAAACGGCTATTTTGGGCAATTCTTATTGGTCACTTTATTTTACTTTATTATTTTTTACAGTTATTGTTTAGAGAATATAAAAGCATAATTCATTTTCATTGCTTTTCTTTTATTATTCTCAAATCATCTGCTTTAACTTCTCTCTTTCTCAAAGCACTTACTCTCTCTCTCTGCAAGTTTTTACTCTCTAACAATGGCACAAGTCGTCAAGATAATGTCTCAAACTGGATTTATCTATGAGAAGAACAACTTCACTGCTCTTGTGAACAAGGGGATTCAACAGTCTGGTGACTACCACAAGATGATATATTTTGTGAAGAACTGCAAACTCAACTATGCCATGTTGCAATCACCCACCATATGTTGTGAAGTTGTTGAAGAGATGTGGACGACTGCAACATACAACTCAGCTGATAAGACTATCACTTTCACTATTAAAGGTAAGGAATTATGTGTTAATAGTGACATTGTTAAAGCATGTTTCAAAATTCCTGATAATACTGTAACTTCACCACACACAGACACTGACATTGTTAATATGCTTAACTCAATGGGCTATGCACTCTCTACTTCTAAGTTAAGTGAAATTAGGAGGTTGGGTCTTAGGAAGGAATGGAGTTATCTATGTGATGTAGTTACTAAGGTATTCTCTGGTAAAATCAGTAATTTTGATTCTGTCAATATCTTTATGCTTTACATGCTAGTTACTGACAAATTTTTCAACTTTAGTGATCTTGTCATATTTGAGTTGGGGTTTAAGTTAGGGGACTTAAATAAGAGGGGTAAAAATGTTTATTATGCTAGATTTTTAATGATGCTTGCTAACCACCTCTCTGAGCATATTGTGCTTGAGAACCCAACCAACAAATTAGACTGTTGGGTTCAAGAAAGGAGAATCATTGCAGATTTGAACAGGGCAAACCATCACAAAGATGTGCCACTCTTCTATTTTCCTGTTATGGAGGCACCTCAGGTAAGTGAGGTAAGTTCATCTGTCTCTACTCTTCCAGTCTCACATACTTCTTTGCATTCTAGTGTAGCTATGGAAACTGTGACATTGACCCAACAGTTGCCTACCCAAGCTACCAAATCCAAAATTTCAAAAACCAAGTCAAAGAAAACCCCCTTTGGTGTCTCACAAAAGATGTCAGTTGTAAAAACCACCAAACCAAAAGAGGGGAGTGTGAAGGTGGGTAAGAAAGGTGAGGGACAGGGTGAACATCAAAGAAATCCTAAGGATAAGGTTGGAGAGGTGAGTGTTTCCCAACCTAGACACACTGCAGTTTCCCAACAAACTGCAGTGCTTAATAAGGATACAAGCTCATTACTAGTTGCATCCTCCCAAAAGGATGTGACTATTGAACAAAGCTCTCAACCAAGAGCACAAGCAAAAAGGGTAAGGGACACAAGCTCACCCCAAACCTATACTAGAAAGAAGAAACCAAAGACGTTTGGGGATACACAGGGTTCACATACTGTGCAAACTGGTTCTAAAGACACCGTCACTGCACCTTCTCAAATTCAGTTTGATGTGACTCCAACAAATGTAGATTCACAACCAAAATCTCTAACAATTGAAGCCCATGAAACACCAAAATCTCCCACACACTCCTTGGATGTTGACATGATAAACACATCACTTCCAAATTCTCCATCTGTAACTCTCTTGGAGAAACCAAAAATCCAGGAAAGTGAGCATCATCTTTTAGATGATTTGTTGGCTCACTTGCCATTTCTTTCGGAGACTGTTGAGACATCTGTGCCAAAATTTTCATCAATGTACACATAGTCCATAATAGTCTCCACTCCAAACTCATTCATTTCTACTCACTCGATGGATATTGTTCATCCGTCGAGTAGTGATTGTATCCCGACGGATAAGCTTAACAGCAGTTATCCATCAGATAGTCAAACCACTAACCTGACGGATATCCCTTATCTGTCGAGTGTCTCTATACAGCTTCAAATTTCATCAATTATCACAAGTGCAGAAGACTTAGTGGTAGTGCAATCACTCCTAGGATTGAGGGAAGGGAGTGAAATGAGTGAAAGTCTGGGTTGCTCCCAGGAAAAAGGAGAGGAAAAGAGTGACCAAATACAATCCATTTCTTCAGGATTGGCAAGAGTGAGTGTGAGGAGTCCCACCTTAGATGGTGAAGGTGAGGCTGTGAGGGTGGGGAGCCAAGGTGAGACCTTGATGCAACAAAAGAGAGATCAAGAGAGAAATACAGGTACATGAGTGATAAGGGTGGAAACCGTTGCAAGTGAGTCAATGAGTGTCCATGATGCGGAAAGGAAAAGGCTATTTCAGCAAGAATATCAAGTTGTTATAGAATCCATTTCCCTAGATGTTGAGACATTTACTCACCCTGTGATAGCTTACCAAACTCTAGTTGTACAGGGCAATGAGGAGGCTGAAAGATTGATGAATTTGGTGCATACAACACAATCATTACAAAGAGCAAATAATGCAATCACTGTTATGCCTTCCAACATTGGCAGTGATTTGGAACTGGATGAGACTTCTTTTGGGGATGATGGCGGTGATGGTCAGGAAGATAGCATGGACATTGGGGAAGATGCAGATACTCCTGCTTGGATGCTCACAAAAGAATGCTCTTACTCACATCTCCAATCAACACTTTTCAAGCTGATTCATGACACCCAAGCAGCCATTCAGGCATCTTCCAATGCTAGCACAAAATAACTACTCAAAGCACATCTTGAAGCACTCCAGCCGCATAAGATTCAAGCCCTTCAACACAGTCAGAGTGTGGATGCCATCAAGCAGGAAATTTCTGAAGTCAAGCAAGATGTTATAGAAAGGATGGATGCTAGGCTCCCTGCAACCACCATGACTGAAATTGCTCACAAACTAAGAAAGGAGGCTGATCTAAACAAGAAAGTTGAGGCCATGGACTCAAAACTATCTGTTGTAGAGAAGTCAATGGCCAAGATACTAGACAATCAAGAAGCTCAAACTGCATTACTCCAATAACTGGTGGCAGCTCAACTCCCTCCCACACAACTTGATGATAACAAAATGGGGGAGAAATGATCAAGTGAGGGGGAGAAACAGCTTAATATTCAAGTCAGTAAAGTAATTGTTCCTGCAATTGCTTTCACTAAGCCACCAACAACAAACAATATTGATCTCATAAATAAAGCAGCAGCCACATTGAGAGCAGCTGAGAAGAATTAGTTGAGTCCAATCAATTGGGAGAAAATTGATGAGGATATACAAAAGAGATTTGGGTTAGTAAAGAAGCCAGAATAATCAGCCATTCATCACTCTCATGTCAGGCAAATATCTGTGAATGAAATGAGCATGAAGAATCTGGAAAGAGGACAACCATCCTGCATCAAATCTCCAAAGGCTAAGCTAATTTTGAAGCCAAGGGGGAACTATCCAAAATCTTCACTAAAGAACGCCTTGGACACAGTGTATGAGACATCAAAGCCTGATGAAAAGAAGCTGTTGGCCAGGTCCATAGCATTCTACAAGGATCCAGCTGATTCAGCATTGAAAAGAAGAATTGCAAAAATTTTCAGGAATGGTAAAGAAATTTGTGTGGTGGTTGGACATCCTCAATTTGCTGAAGCAAAGAGAGAAGAAAAGGCAAGATTGAAGTAAGAAAAGAAGCAAGCTGCTCTAGATGCTAAAAAGGCCAAACAAAAGAAGGAGCAAGTTGCTATCTTGGCCAAGCTACAAGCTGTGAAACCTACACAACAAGTTTCTACACAACCATCTGAAACAGTTGAATCTCAAGATCAAGTAATGCAAAATGAACCTCCACAGACAAAGAAGCCAAGGTACAAGCAAAGAATAAAGAGAAAGCTGGACTTCAGTGATGAGGAGATGGAAGGGTACTTTCCCAAAGAGTCTATTTCTATAACAACTCAAACATCCATGCCCTCTGTGGCACATGGAGAATTCAAGATAGATCCATCCAAGAACTTTCATGGTGAACCTATCATTCCAAATGATGAGCCAATAGACTGGGATAGTCTACCAATATCTGAACTCGATCTACCTCAGTTCATGAAGCCAAAGAAGACAAAGACCAGAGCAGTCAAGAAAGTGAAGCCCTCAACTCTCAGATCCAAATCCCTAACCAAAGCCCAAACAAAAGTCAATAAGGGAGACATAATGTACATCTGTGACATCAAGGAATTCTCATATTTAAACCTCTATCTAGATGAACTGGAAGAAGTTAGAGGGATTGATGCTTACAGGAATCTACCTGAAAGGTTAGTATTCAAGTACAAGGGAGGACAAGTAATACAGTGCCCACTTCACAGGATCCTTCAAGAAAGCCAATCTATGCTGATAAAGGTTTATTCATCCTTCAAGAAGAACTATGGATTCAATGTGACAGCTAGAAGACTTTTTCAAAAGAAGATTGAAGAACTGAGGAGTATTAGAGCTAAAGATGCACTCCCAAAGACTTCAACTATTCCTTACACAGGGAGTAGAGTGCATCTAAAGCCTTACTGGCTGATGGAATTCATGGATGATAAAGGAGTTGGAAGATTCTACAGATTAGAAGACCAATTGAGCATCTTTAGCAATGAGACTCTTCGAGGAAATAGATTAATCTGCTCAGGCTAGAGGAGCACCTTGAAAATGACTGTGAGCAAATCTTTGTACATTTTGTTAATTGAAGCACTTTATAGTTTTATCTACTTCCATTTAAATATGTATTTTTAGGATGTTTTTTTATCATCAAGTTTCTCTTAATTTATGGCTACAATTCTAGTAGACATAAATTGGGGAGATTGTTGTGAATATGTTGTGAACTTGATGATTTCATTAACAAAACATCTTAGTAGATTTAACTTAGTGGAAAATGTAGCACTCGACGGATAAGGAACATAGTCTCGACGGATGACTCAATATAGTCCCGACGGATGATTATCCATCGAGTGAGTAGCTTATGTAACAATAAGTCATGTAGCATATTTTTGCAAACACCTTTAATAAGATATGCAGAATAGGTTGATTAATTGTACATAGATGATGTCTTGTAATGCTGCATAAATGAAATGAACTCAAGTACCAAATAGCTACCCGACGGATAAACAACAATACTACTCGATGGATGATCAACAAGGCAACCCGACGGATGATCATGTACCCGACGAATAATCAATTCAAACATCTGTTGACAGTGATAACATAGTCACATGCGTCGAGTGTATGCAAAAAGGGATGTGAAAGCCTATTCAACTGGGTTTTTGAGAACAAAGAAGCATTGCCATTTCCATGCTATTATGAAGATATTCAAAGATGTTGGAATAGAGTAATAAAGTAGCATAGTATTAGACTTGATAGGTTTTGTTTTATTATCTTATCTTATTACTGTGTAATCTTGGTGATATATAAACCAAGAGTAGCAATTAGAACAACAAGAAGACTAAGCAAGTAAATTCTCAGAGAAACATTTGTAAGCTGTATTCTTAGCATTTCTCTGTAAGTTTAGTTATTCTCATTTGTAAGCAGCTGTGAGCTACTCAAGCTTCACAGAGTTCTCTAGATATATTTATATATCTCTGGTGGATACTTTCTAATCCACCAGAAAGTTTTAAAGACTTGTGTTTTTATTACTTTGTGTTTTGATTTTCATTTAACTTGTTATTCCGCACTTTGCAAATCAAAACACTGTCATATAAATCTTAAGTTAGAACATTTTTATATTTCTGAAAAAGGTTCAAGAATTCCATTCAACCCCCCTTCTGTAATTCTTGTTGCATTGTTAGGGACTAACAATTATCATTCCATCTGAACTCATCTAGGTCATATACTTGGTCCAGCAATATTCCTCGACGTCAAAAATACTATATTTAGGGATAATATGGGTGTCTCTATAGCCGACACACCAAAAATCCGCGTAAAACCTAAATTCTCGCGATGAGACTCATTTCTTTCGAAAGGAAAACTAGAAATCTCTATCAGATATTGCCAATAGCATATATACGAAGGAAACGTACTCTAGGTTAGGGCAGTTTCGGTCAATCCTCAATAAATGTCAGGGTTACGCCTCCGAACCCTTGACTAAACTCATAGACTCGCTCCTCTGATTGAGTTGCTGACTCATATCTATATATGAACCTTTCTACATTCTATTGACTCTACTCTTAACCTAAATCAGGGACTTAAACCTGTAGCTCTGATACCAACTGTGACGGCCTCAACCCGGGGTTAGAAGTTGACGTCATCAACAACAACCATAAGATAAATAATTCAATGATAAAATATAATTACAACCCCTTTACCAAGATCTTTTCCAAGTTTAAGTATGATTTAGGTTACAACCAATACAACGCCGACTTATACAAACCATCCTGACACAACTAACTTAATACAGCAACTCGATAGACTGCCTTTGGTCTGACACAACAACCTCAGAGGAGCCTGACACGGAAGGAACAGGAACTCTTCCCTGACTACCGCGGAAGAATCTCCTACGTATCTGCAATACAAATATAAAACATTCTGCAAGGGTGAGCAATCAATTCCTCAGCAGTACCACTATATGAATAACAAGTAAAATACCTTATGATAAAGCAATTATCGGAACAGAAATTATAACTTGCTACAAAACAAGTAAAAACACGTATAAACTGGACCTCAGTAACTAGCATACTATTTCCATTTTTAAACTCAATTGTCCCATGACTAGGATCATCAACTCATCTGTATTGCCACGGGTATCAACCTGTCTGTTATTCCTAGTGGACTAACAATGAGATTTACAGAAGGGGGGTTGAATGTAAATCTCAAAACTTTTTCAAGTTTTGAGCAGTTTTAAAGGCTTTGTGTTCAAGATAAACAAGTGTGTGAATTGCTTTAAGCTAATACAGACAGATATATATTCAAGCACTAATGTAAAGAACACAACAGACCTTAAAAACTTTTCTGGTGGATTGTTGTTCCACCAGAGATGGTATTTCAGAAAATCTGTGATTCTAGATGTTGATCACAGCTGCGTCTTAGTACAAACTAGATAATTTTTCTCTCAAGATTTTTCTAAACAGCACTGGAAAAATTCTTATCTAATTACTAGCTGCTACTTGGTTTATATATCACCAAGTGTACAAGTGAAGACAAAGATAAAAATACAATAATAAAATAAGTTCTCCACTTGTTTCTTCTCCATATCACTCAAGTACTTTGTTGACTATTGCCTCTTTGTACTAGAGTAGAACGGCTGCTTTTTCTGATGTTCCTGAAATTAGGCTTCCACATTTCAGTTATCTCTGTCAACCCATGTGCCTCTGTCTGCTGTTACAACTACCACTTATCAACTGCTATTTAACAGAACATCCATTGAAGCCTTCATCCATTGATGGCTTTATCCGTTGATGTGATAGCAGTTGAAGCTCTATCCGTTGAAGCTTTAGAGACATCCGTTGAAGCTTTGTTTCTCAGCCGTTGAAGGTCTTTAAGACATCCGTTGATACCACTTCATTTATACAAAATTACAAGGCATGAAATATTTATAATTGGCCTTCCTATTTGCATATCTTCTAGTAGTCAACATGACTTATATTTTCTCTCAACTTCTAAGAATTATATCTTAAATACAGAGACTGAAATGTGCTACAACACTAGACTTATTTCTAAGTAAAGCTGCACCATCAACGGATAGCCAAAGTGGTCTTATCCGTTGAGGCTGCAAACACTAAACTTCTACTTAAGTGTTTTGTTAAACATATCATCAAACTAATGCACATATATTCCTAACAATCTCCCCCTATTTATGTCTATAAGAATTGTAGACATAAATTCAGGGTTAACTTGATGATAACAAAACACTTAACAAATATATGAATTGAAACTAAGTAGAAATTTAAAAGTGCTGCAAAAGTGTATGTACTAGGAGGTAATTGAAGATTTACAGAATTTCCAAGGGTGCTCCTTTAGTCTGAGCAAATAATCTTTTTCTTCTTTGTTCCCTTGTTTTCTTTCCTAGCCCTTTGTCATTTTCCTCAATTTGGAGTTGGAGTTGTCTGTAGAATTCAGCTTCATCTTCATCACTGATATCCAACTTAGATTGCATTTCCTTGAGAGTTTCATTGCTGGCAATCTTGAGTTGGTCTTCAAGTCTGAAAAATCTTCTGACTTCTTTATCATCTCTAAATTCTATCAACCAATGAGGTGATTTGTGGATTGTAATTCCCCTTTCTTGAATAAGTAAAGTTCTGGGCAAAGCATTGGGCTCCCTCCAAGTTTTCCTTATGTTGGCAATCTTGTTGAGAATTTCAGTCTTGGCAGTCCTGGTAAAGCCAGAATCCTTTTGTATGGCTGAAAAGACTCTGATCAAGGTAGAGTAGCCTTCATTCAGAATCCTGTAGAGAGGCCATGTTCTTTCTCCAGCTCCTTTGTATCTGAACACCAATCTCTCTGGTAGCTGTCTGTAGGCAGCTATTCCCCTTACATCCTCCAGCTCATCCATATAGAGTTCAATGTCTGAAATTTCTTTTATGTCACAGATGTGAACATAATCATCTTTAGAAATGGGTGGCATAGGCTTAGGTTTTTGTTTTTGAGTGAATTTCTTAGAGGTTAGGGGAGGTGTAGATTTGGATTTTCTTTTCTGTTTCTTTGGTAGTGGAAGAGTGGTTAAAAAGGTAGGCAATTTGATGGTGTCCCAATCAATAGGTTCCTCTTTTGGGATGATTAGTTCACCATGGATGTTTATAGTGGGATCAGCAACACAAGGTTCAGGTATGGAAGGTAGTGGTTTAGATATTGATTTAGTTTCTTCAGTGTTATCTTCACTCCTTCTATGTGCCTTGGCCTTTCTTTTGTTTCCCTTCTGCCATTCCTCTCTTTCCTCCATACTCTCACCAAATATACTCCCAAAAACCTCATCTAGGTTTGCAATCTTGTCTTCACCCCTGACTTTAATTCCTTTCTCTCCTTCAACTTGACTTGACTTTAGCTGTTGTTCAAGCTTAGCTTGTGCTCTTTTGTCAGCCTTGAGTTTTTCAGCTTCTTTCTTCAACCTTTTGGTTTCTTCCCTCTTGGCCTTTGGAAATTTGGGATGTCCTTGCATCACACAGATACTCTTTCCCTCTCTAAAGATAATGGCCATTTTCATTCTTTCAACTATGTCCTTGGTCTCCTTGTGCTTTTTGATGTTAGCACCCAAAACTTTATCTTCATCAGGCTTTGGAAGAGGAAAGTCCACTTCTTTCATCTGAGCAAAGTCTAGGGGGTTCTTTGTGGAGTCCTTGCTGGATCTAGTGTTGGGCTTGAGAACTATAGGTTTTAGATTCTTGAAAGAAGTCTCTCCAACCTTATTCCTCCTTTCTGGCTTGTGCTCCATAATGATTGGTTCAACCTTTGTGCTATGTTTCACAGATATTGATTTATCTTGTGTTGAGCCAAACATTTGTTGCACCCTTTCATCAATTCTCCTCCTTTGCTCTTTCACTTGAATTTCAGCTGCTGCTAGCTGGATTAGGTCAATTCCATCAGGCTTTCCTTTGATTTGCATAATTGGAGAAGTAGTGATGGCAGGAACTAGCACTTTAGATATCTGGATTTTTGTAGATGGCTCTCCTTCCCCTTCCCTTTTTCTCTCCCCCTTTTTGTTATCATCAAGGAGAGGGGTCAAGCCTTGTGCCTTTGCCAGCTGCATAAGTAGACTTGTTTGAGATTGATGGTTGTGAAGAATGCTGGCCACAGAATTTTCAATAACTTGGACTCTGTCTTCTAACTTAGCCAGCCTCTTTTCAGTATTTGAATCCTTTTTCAATCTCAACAATAAGTCCTTCATTGTACCATAGGGCATGACTGAATCCAATTTTTCAGAATTGTAGGATTTCAAGTCAGCAATATCCTTCTTGAGTTCATCCACACTCTGATTCTGGCTTACTTGTTGCAACTTCATGAGATGCAGTGAGTCCAGGTGAGCTGTAAGGATTGCCTTGGTACCAGCATGTGAAGTTTTCTGAATGGCCTGTTGGATAGTACTGATTTGTTTGACTAAGGAGACATTGAATTGCCCTGGTGTAGACTCCTTTGTCAAGGCCCATTCAGGTAAATTTGGAATAGAACTAGGGCTTTCATCTCCCCCTAAGTTCATGCTTCCATCAAAAGAAACAGAGTCATCATCATCAGAATTTACTCCAAATTCCTCAGATGACTCACCAGCTATAGAAGGCATCTTGTTAATAGCAGCTTTATCCCTTTGAAGAGATTCTGTTGTATGTACTAGATGTAGTGTCTTTTCTGCCTCCTCATTGTCCTGAGCAGCCAACAGCTGATAGGCTGACACAGGATGAGTAAAAGTGTCAGCATCCAAGGAAATGTTATCAATTACAGCTTTGTAATGTTGCTGAAATTGTCTTTCCTTTTCAGCATCATCCACAACCATTGACTCATTAGCAATGGCTGGATCCACCCTTATATCTGCTGTACCTGCCTTTCTCTCTTTTTCTCTATATTCTTGCATCAGGGGCTCCCCCTGGCTCACACTCCTCACTTCCTCACCTTCACCTACTAAGGTGGTACTCCTCTCACTTACTTTTGCCATGCTGGAAGAAATAGAATGCATATTTGAGCTCTCAATCTCTCCTTTTGCCTGGGTGCAACCCAGCCTCTCACTCAAATTGTCACTCCCTTCCCTCAGTCCTAAAAGTGATTGTACAGTAATCATGTCTTCTACACTTGGAATTGTTTCAGTTGTGTGTGTAGAGACTATCAACGGATATGAAATAGCCGTTGAAGGTGACACTGATGGTATCAACGGATAACTGTTGTTAAGCTTATCCGTTGAAGAACAACCACTTGTCAACGGATGAGTGATATCAGTTGAAGAAGGAAAAGAAGTAGAAATTGAAAGTGATATAACTGTTGAATCTGTGTGGATTGATTTGAGTTTTTGTGACACAGATCCTTCAATTACATCTGAAAGAATTTGCGGGTGATCCAACAAATCATCTAAAAGATGATGATCACCTTTATTTGAGTGGGGCTCCTCCCTGAGTTGTAAAGAGGGAGAATCAGGAATTGATGGGAATAACATATCCACATCCAGAGATGGTGATGAAATGTGTGGTGATTGATGTGTGTTAATTGTGAGAGAATGGGGCTGTTACTCCACATTTGTTGGAGCCACATCAAACTGAGTTTGAGAAGGCATAGATACAGATGGATGTATCTGTGCAGTGTGTGCACCCTGTGTAGAAGATTGGGTTCTAGCCCTCTTTCTTCTAATAAAAGCTTTTGTTGGTGAGTGTTTGGCTTCTATGTCCCTCCCTCGTTTGATCTGTGTTCCTGGTTGGGAACTATTTTCAATAGTTACATCCTTTTGGGAGAATGCAGCTAGGGATGTGCTAGTAACCTTTTCAACCACCACAGCTTTTTGAGAAACTGTGGCTTGGCTAGCTTGGGAAACACTTATCTCTCCTTCCTTATGCTGGGGGTTTCTTTGATGTTCACCCCTCCCCTCACCACTCACAACCTGTTCACTCCCCTCAGGGTTAAGGGTAGGTGGTACAACTATTGTCTTTTGAGAAACAACAGAGGTGGTTTTCTTTGTCTTTGATTTTGAAAGTTTAGTTTTGGTGACCTTGGTAGGAATCTGTTGGGGCATTGTCACAGATTCCATGGGCACACTAGAAGATAAAGAAATAGAGGGGTTGGAAGAAGTAGGAGTTGTAGAGATAATTACCTCATTTACCTGAGGTGCATCCATGATTGGTAAATATACCAATGGTACACTGCTGTTGAGATCCATTCTTAATAAATCTGCAAGAACTCTTTTCTCTTGTGCCCAGCACTTGAGTTTGTTATTCTCATTGGTTATGACCAAACCTTCAGCAACATGGTTAGCCAATAACATAAAGAATCTAGCATAATAGATGTTATTAGGTCTATTAGCTTTGTTACCTAATCTAGTACCCAATTCTAGCATAACATAATTGCTAAAGTTAAAATACCTATCAGAAACAAGCATATAGAGCATATTAACAAGAGATGAAGTTATGGCATCAAAATTACTAATTTTCCCAGAGAAAACCTTGATAAAGGCATCCCCAAGAAAACTCCATTCTTTCCTAAGGCCTTTTCTTTTAATACTCCCTAAACTAGCAGAATTAAGAGAATAACCTATGGAATCTAACATGCTGGATACATCATTATCAGTGTGTGGTGTCATGGCATTGTTCTCAGGCAATTTAAAACATGCTAGTAAATCATCACAGTTAACACAGTGATTTTTACCTTTGAGAGTGAAAGAGATGGTCATATCTATGGAGTTGAACTCAGCAGTTGTCCAAATCTCCTCAACTACTTCACAGTAAATCGTTGGGGCTTCCAGCATTGCATAGCTAAGTTTACAGTTTTTGATGAAGTCCATCATTTTGTGATAATCTGAGTGGGCTTCATTCTTTGCTACCAAAGCTATGAAATTGTTCTTCTCATAGATGAACCCAGATTGAGACATAATTTTTACTACTGGTGCCATTGTTGTAAGTAGAAATTGCAGAGAATAACTTGAAGGTTTTGCATAGAGTAAATGGTAAAAGCTTTGAAGTTTCAAGAAAGCGTAAAGTAAAAATGAAAAATCAGAAGGGCTTTTATACTTTCTCAAATTAAAAAGCATAAATAAAAGATTAAACAATAAATATATGTAAGTGAGTTTCAGCCGTTTAAGAATAAACTGTAAGTATTCTAAAAACTACCTTTAAAACAAATACATACAGCTGTATGTATGAGTATCAACGGTTAAGAAAATAGAATCAACGGCTGTAAGACACCTGAATCGACTGATGTGACATTTCAACGGATAAAGTAAATTATCATCCGTTGAAAAGTACTACAGTTTTATCCGTTGACGGATAAAAATTCCAGAAATGTATATGTCTTTCAACGGATAATGAACATCCGTTGATGGAACAATTTTGACTTTCAACGGATAGGAAATACCCGTTGATAGAATAATCTGTGTTAAAAAGTCAAATTTGTTCTAGCAACTAATACATTTCAGGCTTCAATTCAAATTGCAATTAGGACATAAATTTTATGAGTAATTAAGCATACCTAGCTCACTTACCAATCTTGTGAATGTTGATTCATCAAGTGGCTTGGTAAATATGTCTGCAATTTGTTGTTCACTTGGAACAAAATGTAGTTCCACTGTACCATTCATGACATGCTCTCTGATGAAGTGATACTTGATATCAATGTGCTTGGTCCTTGAGTGCTGCACAGGATTCTCTGTTATGGCTATGGCACTTGTGTTGTCACAAAAGATAAGAATTCTATCAACATGAAGTCCATAATCAAGGAGTTGATTCCTCATCCATAACACTTGAGAGCAGCAACTTCCAGCAGCAATGTATTCAGCCTCAGCTGTAGAAGTAGAGACTGAATTTTGCTTTTTGCTAAACCATGATACAAGCTTGTTTCCCAGGAATTGGCAGGAGCCTGTTGTACTTTTCCTGTCTATTTTGCAACCTGCATAGTCTGCATCTGAATAACCAATTAGATCAAAGCCAGATTCTCTAGGATACCAAATACCTAAATTTGGTGTACCCTTGAGATATCTGAAAATCCTCTTGATAGCAATTAAGTGAGACTCCCTAGGATCAGCTTGAAATCTAGCACACAGACATGTAGCAAACATTATATCTGGTCTACTGGCAGTTAAATATAAAAGTGAACCAACCATGCCTCTATAACCTGTAATGTCCACAGACCTTTCAGTCTTATTCAATTCAAGTTTGGTGGCAGTGGCCATGGGAGTTTTTGCAGATAAACATTCCATTAAGTCAAACCTTTTTAGAAGATCATGAATATATTTAGTTTGACTAATGAAAATTCCATCACTAACTTGTTTAACTTGTAAACCAAGAAAATAGGTTAGTTCTCCCATCAGGCTCATTTCATACTTACTTTGCATTAGCTTAGCAAACTTTTTGCAAAGTTTATTATCTTTAGAACCAAATATTATGTCATCTACATAAATTTGAACAAGTATACTAGAGCCATTAACATTCCTAAAGAAGAGAGTTTTATCAACAGTACCTCTAGTGAAGTGATTCTCCAAAAGGAATTTTGATAGGGTTTCATACCAGGCTCTAGGTGCTTGCTTCAGTCCATAGAGTGCTTTCAACAGATAATACACATAGTCTGGAAAATTTGGATCTTCAAACCCTAGAGGTTGACTTACATAGACTTCTTCCTCCAATTTCCCATTTAGAAATGCACTCTTGACATCCATTTGATAGACTTTGAAATTGGCATGGGCTGCATAGGCTAGAAAAATTCTGATGGCTTCAAGTCTTGCAACAGGAGCATATGTTTCATCAAAATCTATTCCCTCTTGTTGAGAATAGCCTTTAGCAACCAATCTGGCTTTATTCCTTATGACAATGCCATTTTCATCCATCTTGTTTCTGAATACCCATTTTGTGTCAATAGGACTCTTGTTCTTTGGTTTGGGTACCAGCTTCCAAACTTTGTTTCTCTCAAATTGGTTCAGCTCTTCCTACATAGCTAATATCAAATCTGGATCCAATAAAGCTTCTTCCACTTTCTTAGGTTCCTCCTGAGATAGAAAACTACTATACATACATTCATCTTGAGTAGCTTTTCTTGTTTGCACTTTAGATGATGCATCACCAATGATCAGTTCAAAGGGATGATTCTTGGTCCATTTCTTTTGAGGTGGAAGATGTGCTCTAGATGAGGTGGCCTCAGTATTGTCATGATGTGAGACAGAGTGTTGATTAGTTGAAACTCCCCCTGAGTTGTTGGTTCTTTGCAGGGAATTTGGAGTTCTATCAACTGATGATGTAAATCGATTATCCGTTGATGAACTATGATCAATGGATGCTTCATTTTGTACTTCAACGGATGATGCACTATGTCTTTCAACGGATACTGCATTGCCTCTATCAACGGATGCAGAATTTTGTGCATTATCCAAGGGCATATTTTGAATCCCTTTTGAAGTGTCATCTCCATCAATCTCCTTTTCACTATCATCACAATATATCTCAATGTTGTCAAATTTGAGTCTCTCATTGTGTCCCTCATCTGTTAGTCCATCAATCTTTTTATCATCAAACACAACATGCACAGATTCCATAACAATGTTGGTTCTTAGATTGTAGACCCTATAAGATTTCCCAGCTGAGTAACCAACAAATATCCCTTCATCAGCCTTTGCATCAAACTTCCCTTTATGGTCAGATTGATTTCTCAGTATAAAGCATTTACATCCAAAGACATGAAGAAAGTTTAGAGTTGGTTTTCTTCTCTTGAACAACTGATAAGGAGTCATGCCTTTAGTTTGATTGATCAAAGAAATATTCTGAGTGTAGCAGGCACAATTAACAGCTTCAGCCCAGAAATATGTTGGTAACTTTGATTCTTCAAGCATTGTTCTGGCAGCCTCAATCAAAGATCTGTTCTTTCTTTCAACTACCCCATTTTGCTGAGGTGTTCTTGGAGCTGAGAACTCATGCATGATTCCATTTTCTTCACAGAACAGCCTTATTGACAAATTCTTGAACTCAGTTCCATTGTCACTCCTGATATTCCTAACCTTCAAGTCAGGATGATTATTGACTTGCCTGATGTGATTGATAATGATTTCACTTGCTTCATCCTTTGATACAAGAAAATAGACCCATGAAAACTTTGAAAAATCATCTACAATCACTAAGCAATATCTTTTTCTTGCAATTGACAATACATTGACTGGTCCAAACAAATCCATATGTAGCAGCTGTAATGGTTCATCAATTGTTGTTTCAAGCTTCGTTTTGAATGATGCTTTCCTTTGTTTGCCTTTCTGATAAGCATCACACAAACCATCTCTTGAGAATTCAACAAGAGGAATTCCTCTGACTAAGTCCTTTTTGACTAGATCATTCATTGTCTTGAAATTTAAATGGGATAGCTTCTTGTGCCATAGCCAACTTTCAACTGGACTTGCTTTGCTGAAGAGACAAGTAATAGATTCTGCATCTGTAGAGTTGAAGTCAGCTAAGTACATATTTCCTTTTCTAACTCCAGTTAGAATCACTTTGTTGTCTTTCTTGCTGGTGACAACACAGGCTTCTGAATTGAAGGAAATTGTATTCCCTCTATCACATAGTTGACTGATACTCAGTAAGTTGTGCTTGAGACCATCAACTAATGCAACTTTATCAATGATGACATTCCTTGTTGAAATCAAGCCATATCCCATAGTAAACCCTTTGCTGTCATCTCCAAAGGTTATGCTAGGGCCAGCTCTCTCCTTAAACTCAGTGAGCAGGGAGAAATCTCCTGTCATGTGTCTTGAACAGCCACTGTCCAAGTACCATAGATTTCTTCTTTTTCCCTGCACACCATAAAATCAATCAAGTTGATTTTGGTACCCAAGTTTCCTTGGGTCCATTCCTGTTAGCCTTTCTCCTAGACTTCATTCCTCCTGCATCTTTAGACTTAGGTAACTTTGAGTCAACCTTGATCTTAGATGTAGTTGGTTGAGGTGTAGGGTTAGTCACAGAATCATTTAGCACATTTGGAATTTGATAAGGCATGGATTGTGCAAGCATGTTATTCCACATTGGCATATTGTATGGCATTTGAGGCATACTAAATGCAGCAAGATAAGGATTGTTAAAATATGGCATGTTTGCAAAATGTGCATAAGGATTCTGTTGAGACATAACAGGCATAGCATGCAGAGGTGATGCAGACATATTAGGCATGGAAGAGGGTACAGGTATGGGAGTTTTCTTAATAGATTTGCAATTAGCAGATAGATGATTAACACTACTACAATGCACACAGCTTTTTCTAGGAGCATACTTATCAGGTGTGTAATTTTTATGTTTGTTAACCCCTACCTTCCCATTTCTATTAGATTTCCTTTTAGTTTCCTTTTTATCCTCAACCACTTTGAGCCTATTCTTTAACTGTTCTAAGGTCATGTGTCCTATATTCACCTTACTGAAATCTTTGGATGTGCTTGCTTCTTCTTTGACAAAGTTCTTGGAAGTTGAACCAAACTTTTTGTTGAGTTTCTTTAGATTTTCACTTTTAGAAACATCTGCCTGTTTTAATTGAGGAACCTTCAACGGATGCTCCTTTTCTTCCTTCAACAGATAACTTTCATCATCCGTTGATTCCACATCCGTTGACAGCCCATCAATTAATTCCAGTTTCTTTTTGTTTTTATCCCAGGCAGTCTCACAGAATGATTCAATTCCTTGGACCTTGGAAATTTGAGCACTAACATCCCTAGATGTCTTCTAGGCTTTAATCACCTCTTGCTCTCTCTCTAATTGATTGGAAAGTATTTCTACTTTCTTAACAGATTCAGCTAGTTCATTTTCAACAGATATACAATGTAGCTTAGTTTTCTCTAGGTCAATCAACTTATCTTCTAACACAGCATTTCTATTACTTAAAAACAGATTGTTCTCTTTAATCCTACTATTTTCTTTAGCAAGATATTTAAGAGACACACGCAAATGATACAATTCAGTAGACATGTCATTAAAAGCATCATTGCACTCTTCTTTAGTAAGCTGTGTTAAATCAGTAGTGATTACCTGGTTGCTTGATGAACTAACTTCATTTTCCTCAGAATCAGCCATGAGAGCCAAGTTGACATATTCTACATCTTCATCCTCTTCTTCTCCATCAGCTGCCCAGTCTTTTTCTTGAGTAATGAAAGCCCTCTCCTTTTGCTTGAGCAGATCAAAATATTTCTTTTTGTAATCTACTTGGTCAAATTTCTTCTTTTCAGAAGTTGGCTTTCTGCACTCACTTGCAAAGTGTCCACTTATACCACAATTGAAACACTTGAACTTGGATTTATCCACCATGTTCTTATGAGGTTTAGTGGCTCTAGTGTTTTTCCTAAATTTCATCTTTGCAAATCTCCTGGACAGAAATGCAAGATGCTCATCAATACCATCAGAGTCATCTTGGCTGGAGTTGTCTTCATTCTCAGCAACTTGCTCCTTACCCTTGCTTGATTCTGATTTGCTTGTGCCATCTTTGGAGTTTGATGTAGATCTCACAGTTTCTTGTCTGCATTCTTTCTCATTTTCAGCTACCAAGGCAACTGAACCTCATTTCTTTCTTCCCTTCTCCAATACCTCATCCTGTTCCAGCTCTAGTTCATAAGTCTTCAAGATTCCATATAATCTTTCAAGAGTGAAGTCCTTATAATCTTGAGAGTTTCTCAAGGAGACAGTCATGGGTTTCCATTCCTTTGGCAAGGATCTTAAAAATTTAAGATTTGAATCCTTCACCTGGTACACTCTACCATACAGCTTCAGTCCATTCAACAGCTTTTGGAATCTATTGAATGTGTCATTTAAAGATTCATTTTCTTCAAAATGAAAATACTCATACTGTTGAATCAGAAGCTGCATTTTGTTTTCTTTTACTTGTTCTGTACCTTCACACAGTAGCTGAACTGTGTCCCAAACCTCTTTGGCAGTTGTGCAATTTATCACATTATCAAACATATCCTTGTCAAGACCATTAAACAAAATGTTCATAGCCTTCTTATCCTTGTGGACTTCTTCTGTGGCTTCCATTGTCCATTCTGCTCTAGGTTTTGGAATGGATTGACCAACAACAATTATGGCCGTAGCAACTGTGGCTACTTTGTGGGGAATGTGAGGACCATTCTCAATGCAGTTTACATAACCTTCATCTTGGGAGAGTAGATGAAGGTGCATTTTGTAACACCCCCAGATCCGGGGTCGGGGATCCGGGTCGTCACGGTCTTTCTTTCCACAATATCACTTCACTTAATTAATAATAATAACCTTAAGCTGTGACCCCACACTAACACACACCACAACCCGTTATAGTCTCAGAGATGAAATTCAAATAAGTACAAGTCTTTGAATCCACAATTTAAAAGTTATTACAACCCAAAATGATTACTTGATAAATTTACAGTTAATTGCCATTATCTGCCACAAGTTATAATTATACATAATTTGATTCTCAAAAATAGAATGCCTGATCTACCAATAGATCTACCTCTGCAGCTATAGCAGCCACAACATCATCGGGAAGACGCGGGATGCTTCCCACGCGCTTGCGCTGGGTCTGCTGGAGTCTGGCCATCTTTCCTAACTGTTGTTGTGTGATGAAGAAATAAAGCAAGGGTGAGCAGCAAGCCCACCAAAATAATATATATAATGATTTACAATGTATGAGCCTACTCATAATACTCATGAAAGTCTTGGTCAAAAGAAATGAACCAAGTTTGATATCTTAATGCGATGAAGTCGCAAAATATTCAGTATATATACATATATACTTTTCAAAATATTGGAAGTCCTCTTCCATGCATAATATACACAAAGTCCCAGTGTATAACTGTATAAAAAATATCGTTGCAAGGTGATCTCATATATCTAACCTTGTCTCAACGTTTTTCTGAAAATCTTTGTCATTCATAAGACAATTATTAATTAGATATAAGTTTAAAAGATGAAGTTACAAGATACCCCAATATACTTATATCTTTCCCAATACTACTTGAACTACCACCGTTCAAGTTATAAATTAGCTTCAAAAGTTCATCACATAGATGAGACTATAAGACAAGATTTGAATAGATTAAATCTTTAAAATATTATCAAAATAAAATGAAGTTACGAGATACTTCATTTGATGTAAACATCATTTTGAAAACTTGACCCTGCCAACACTCAACAATCGCCCAACCGTAGCCTTTCCATCGAAGTGCTCTGGGTAGTGTTGCAGAAATTATCCAATTGGATGATGAACTCATTACGGGAGTTTGCCGCGCCAGGAAGACCACTTACGATGATCAGTCGTAGTAGTACAACCCCACCATTTTCTACATGTAGAGGAGAACCTGTCGGATTTACTTGTCAACCGAACACTGAACTCCTAAGGAATGGACCGCCTTAGCGGAACTTCCAGGCCATTTGGGCCAATATAATAAGGCTGGGCCGGCGCTACTCGGCCACTTACGCCACTCCTAGTTCAGATGAAATCCATGACTCTGAAACGTAAAGCTCGTTTCCCCCTTTCCCCAAGTAGAAACTTGTTGATACGGCTCCACCAAGAAGTCGTACCTAGTTGGAAAGGAAAACTCACCGATATTTCCCAGGCGATGCCTGTTAATGGATTAACTTGTTCCAAGAATTTTACTTCCCGAATATTGGGTAAGTAATCAAACACTCTTTTACCAAGACAGCAACCTTGTTGCGAATATAAAACACACCACCGAGCCGGATCCCCCATGTTTTGAGCGAGTATTTAAATCCCCTTTTTAAAAGGAAGATCTTAAATATAAAAATAGTTTTGGGATCCGCTCTAACTTTTGAAAATCATTTTAAAGACTCGAAAACACTTTAAAGAGTGTTTGGAGTAAAACTGATTTGATGAAGTAAATCAGTCCCCAGAATATTTAGAAAATGTCTGAATATTATTATTTAAATAATATTCCCATAAAAAAATAATCTTTATAAAATAATTGAAGTAGAAGTATTAAAACTTATACTTGAAATGAATAGCAAAAAAAATCAAAGATATACTTATACGAAAGTAATATCTTTATTTGAATAATCAAAAATAAGTTTGATTATCGACACCTTATTCTTTAATAAAATAAAGAATATATCTCAGCAAATAATCGGAGTCATAGATCCTCAAATGAATATTCAAATAATATTCAATAAATAAAATAAGCTGAGTCATAATACCTCGAATGAATATTATAAATAATATTCATTAAATAAAATAAAGGAGTCATACATCCTCAAATGAATGTCCAAGTAATATCCAATAAATAATGTAAAGGAGTCATACGCCTTCGAATAATATTCGAAATAATATTCAATAATAAAATAAAGTTAAAGTTATCGAATAAACCTTATTCGATTAATAGTTTTAAAAACTATATCCATATATATATATATAAATAAATATATATATATAATATACTCGGGAACATCGACTCCCGGTTTAGAAATATGCTCACCTTTTATCCCCTATACTAAGGGTATACGCAACTACTTGCTTATTTCTAGCATAGGTATTATGCAACTATAAGCATTGAAATCAACATATAGATAACCAGATTATGAAACAGACATGCATATATACCATATCAGCATGCTCCAATATATCGCAAAATTTGCTAATAACAATCATGCAATATCACAAGATAATGCATATACATATATTTACATCACAACAACAGTATAACGGGTAGAAAACTTGCCTGAGCGCTCCCGGATAGGCTTAAGCTTAGAGTGGGTCCGATAACCTATGAACAACAACATAAGTCGGAATTAAACCCCGGTCGCTTAAGAAACTAGACTTTAACCATTTAGAGTCCTAACGTTCGCTTTCGCGCTTAACGATTTACTTAATTCGCTCGAGTACCCTCGGCTCCACCATTTTTAATAAATTGACCTTTACGAGTTTTAACGCGATTCCTTCGTGAATGACTTACCAACTGCCTAACACACTTACCATAAATGTTTCACACATTAATTAATCCTTTTTGGTCTTTAACCTACATTCCAAAGTAAGGCGAGGGAAAAAGTTTCGCTCGTGAAACGCCGTTACTTGAAACGGTCGTTTCTCCTAAACCGTACATCGGAATCAAACGAACTACATATCAAAACGAAGCTCATAACATGAACTATCTAAACATGGCAATGGTCATAATCTAGCAGGGAGTTATCGGGTCCAAATGTTATGAACAAAAGCAGTCTAAAGTAAATCGGACATTACGACGGCTATGTTTACGCGATTTCCCATTTTTAAAACTACCCACAATCATCACAAACCATCCTCAAATCCACACACATCAAACACCCATCCTTACCACATCATAACAATCCCAAACAATTCAATATTACTCATTCATACATATGCTTAACCTAACTTTAATCATGCTTTAAGTTTCTTTAAATCAAAACCACTAAATTATCATTTCATTTCACCACCATTCCAAATCTCAACTCTAAACATAACAACAAGATACCATAACATCTTACTCATCAAAATCACTTTATAATATATATGAACCTAGGGTTTGAAAGTGGTATACCTTCCTTGGATTGGTGGGTGAAGCTAGGAAGCCTTAATAAGCTTGGAGTAGTCTTAAGAAAGCTTGGATCTTCAAGAAAACAAGAAAAAAACTCAAGTTAAAACTTGAAAACACTATTCATTGTCTTCTCCAATGATTAAATCAAGAAGCTAGAGAAAGAATTTGTGGCTTAAACTTATGATATAGCCATTACTAAGCATAAAGAAGGTTAGGGAATTTTCTTACCAATTAAGGATGCTTGGATCTTGATTTTGGAAATTTTAAGCTTTGAAAAATGCAAAAAGCCGTGAGCAAGATGAAGAACAATGCCTTGGCTGATTTTTTTTTGACTTTTGATGAAATGATTTGCTAGTTGGTTGGCTTGGTTTTGTTTTTGATTTAGCAAATTACCACCTTGTCCTTGCATTTGTGTGGTCCTAAACCAACCACACCTCCTTCCTTCCATGTCATGCTTATGTCACCCCTATGATGTCATCCTCCCTTCCTTGTCTCCTTTCTATTGGTTGGATGACATCACTCCCCTTAAACCCTTTGATTAACTCCCTAATCGTTTGCCTAATGACCGCTGATCTGTTGCACGGTTCGCTTAACTTTCGTTCTCGTTTATCGTTTGAAGGATCATACCCGGGATCTTATTACTTAGGTTCCCTTGACCTTTCTCAATACATTATATTCCTTTTTATGATCCTCTATTATAATCCTTTAATTTAAATCCTTTTTATCCTGTTACCTTATACTCAATTCTCTCCGTATCTTGTGGATTTCCGGGAAAAACCAAAGTGTTCGGAATTGGGTTCTGACGATATTTACATACACTTATATACTTCATATAGTACTAATAAAATCCCAGAATATCCATAACAGAACCCCTACATAGTGTGGCGTGAAAGTTTTCTCATTCAGCTAAAACACTATTCACAAGGGTTACAAAAAGTTGAAAAATTTTGGGGTTATTACAGTCTCCCCTCCTTAAAAGGATTCCGTCCCGGAATCAGATAGAAAACAAATAGGGATACTTTCTTAGTATTGCACTTTCTAACTCTCAAGTCAATTCTCCCATATTGTGGTTCTACCATCAAACTCTTACTAGTTTGATAACCCTTCTCCTAAGCACTCGTTCCTTCTTAATCTATACCCTTCCTGGTTGGTCCATATAGGTTACGTCGGGTTGCATATCTATGCGCTCATATGCCCCTATTTATCTGGCATCTGAATTACACTTCCTTAACACTGATACGTGAGACACGTTACGACCTGCTACATGTTCGGGGTTAGGGCTAGCTCCTATGCTATCCTCCCAATACGTCTTAATATATCCAAGGGTCCAACAATTCGTGGACTTAGCTTTCATTTCTTTCCGAACCTCATCCTTCCTTTCCAAGGAAATACCTATAACAACACTAGGTCCCCTATTTCATACTCTTTTTCCTTTCGTGTCAAATCAACATACTTATCATGTCCATCTTGGGCTACTACCAGCCGTCCTCTGATTAGATCTATCATATCCTTGGTCCTTTGGACTACTGCGGGTCCGAGCATCTTGCGCTCTACAACTTCATCCTAACATAAGGGAGATCGACATTGTCTTCCCTCAAGGATCTCATAAGGCGATACCTCAATACTGACATATGATCTATTGTCGTAAGAAAACTCAACCCGTGTTAAATGATCATTCCAATTTCTTTCAAGTCTATTGCACAGACTCTCATTATAGCTTTTAGCATTAGAGCTTTTGCTTCTCACTACCCATCCTTTTTCCCAGTTCGTAGTCGCTACTATCTTCCGTTCCTAATATTATACTAGTTATACTTTTGCTCGTTAGCGTTCTATAACCTTTTAATAACCACGTCAACCTTAGTATCACGAATGTGTTTCCATTCCGAATACTACCACAACTTTATTACTCCTTTTTCAGCTGTTTCTATTTCCCAAAGTTTGATCAATCATATAGAAGTAAAGGAATTTGTTGAGAGATCACTATGATCATGAACACTTGTTATCTCGCATAGTTAGTACAGAAGGTGGCCAGCCTTTAGTACTTGACAAGCAATTAAACAATAGTTGGTATCCTACTAGGCTTCTATCACACAGATAGACAGTCATTCGGCAATACCTCCCCTTCTGGAAGGGTTGTTCTTCTCAACTTACATGAAATGAAAAGAAGAGAAAAGAACGAACTGAAGAGAATTGTATATATAAAAAAAAAATATACTGCCACAAAATATCTGGCTTGGAACCTACCTCTGAACTATAGAGGTTTGTCATAGGAGAACAAAACATATATGTATTTATATCAACATCAAGTATTATAGCATCCTATTTTACATGCCTAAATATTTTTGCTATTCCGTCCATCATTCTATGGACCCATGCTCTTCCTCGAGCTTATACACAATCACCTTTGAAACTCCCTCGACATCGAAAATCGAATCTGGGATCTCATTCTATACATCATCGTTACTAGAATTCTATGCTTGCACCACAACCTTCCTCGTATAATAATACGACTCTCTATTGATAAGAAAGAATAATAATTCACTAGGTAGATACTCTACTTAATTAGTCTATCAATGATAACTTATACATTACCACGACCCGATTAGTGGTACTCAATCTCAACATCCATTCCAATACAACTCTCACGGTTGTAACCAGCTCGTTACTCGCAGAATCATTGCTGCCTTACTATGGTCCACCACTGACCCACTGTAGTCATTCCTTTTCTATGAAGTCTTAATAGCTAACCATACGGAGTCCATACATCTCGTATCTAATTCTCCTAAGGAGTTAACATAACCACCAATCACAATTCATGAAGAACACTCCAAACTCTGACGTACTTTCATGACATGAAGTAGATAAAATTGCAAAAGAGTTTCAATCAAAGCAACGATAGCAGGTTAATACCATTCTTAATCATATGCCTTAAATAGAAGACTTAACTCAAAGGTTCGTCTAGTCCTTTTTGAAACATGGTCCTGGCTTATCTCAAGATAGGACCTCCTAAGATAGATAGCCCGCTCATGGCGATTACACGAATTAAACCTTTACCAACTACTATTACGGTTGGGTATTGTACAGTCATCAGAAGGAATGTCAATCTTCCAAACCATAATACAACCTTCACAGTTTTAACCATCCTCACTGTATTATTTTGGCACAAGCGCCTATAATTATCCTCTTACCTTTAAAGTGTCGGCCACCTATTTGGCCTTTCCTGATAGTAAAATTTCCTTACAGTCAATTTCATTTTAACCACTTTCACAAATTTTCTACCTTATTTCCGATCACTGCTTGAGTGAAGATGTTTTCCTTAAAATCTGATAAGTAAAAAAAATCACCATTTTTCCATAAGTTATTGCCTCAGTCTTTAGAGGTTAATCACTGTCATGACTGACTCTCAATCATAATTAGAACATCTTTTATCTTAAGTCCTAATTGCCCTGAATAATTTCGACCATTACTGGTTCGATCCATACTTTCTCGTGGTTTAACACGTGCCCCACTTGGCAACACTATAATTACATCATATTTCCTTTATCCACATTTCTATTCTTGAGAATTTTGAATATTACCTTTCTCCTTGTAAAACCTCTAAGGTTATCCTTGAATCGTTCCTCCTGTATTCCCTAGATACAGGGCATATCAAAATACCATATACTAATACTAGAATCATTGTCTATATACTTTTGAAAAAAAATTTCTCCACTGATTCTTTAAAGGTTGTTATTACCTTAATCCTTTCCAATTCATACTGTCAAATTTCATACTATCCCTATTAAGGGTGAAATGCCAACCTTTATGCATTCCCCTAGGATTCATTTTAACTTACCGATGTTCTATCCTTAATTCCACCTTTGAAAAGGTACATGCATCCATCCATGGATAAACCAAGTCATATATCCTTGATAGATTATCTTCTTCATCATTCCCACCTCGATAGTCTATACCTAACTTCATAATAGCATCCTTATTCAAATTGAGGTCAATCCATATGGCCTCCAAAAGATAACAATGGTCATCCGCTTTTCTTTCCTGATTTGGTAATGATAACATGGATGTTCTGGAAGATATTGGTCATGTTCAACATGAACTTCTTCTTAATAATTCCTTATTTACTTTTGTTGTTTATCTCAACAGTCACCTCAATGTTGGGATATCTTTCATACCTGGCGTCTCCCTTTCTGGGTATCATGCCACCGGTCTTACACTTCACATTCTTGAAGGTCACTTCCTTCATCCAATTTTTCCTAATTTCTTACTTCCTTGTCTCCTCAGTCTATCTGCGTCTCATTATTTATCCTTCGAACTATTTCAAGGTTTCCTCGAATCCTCCCAACTTAAAGGGGATAAAATGTACATAACTCGTATGCCTTCAACCATCAACTTTAACTCATGGTGAATCACCCTCATCCTGACGATTACATACTTTTCTATGTCTATTGCTACGAGTCTTTAGGGTTTCCTCATACCCAACTCCCTTATTATACCTCAAACTCTATTGCCTTTATATTCCTTTCCACTTCAGTTTCTTTTTATTTTCCTTTCTCTTATCATTATTTCATGAACTAACACAACATAAGTATTGATTCCAAACATCCCGTCATTCTGGATTCGTGTCCTCAGAACAAATCTTGATAACTTTTACAACTTAGATTCATAATTCATCATACTCATCCACTTTTGTTCTAGCTCCAAAGCTTTTACACTATCTCCATATCTTTGGGAATTACTTTCCCGAAAACAATTGACTGAACTTAAATCAGTTTATTCTAACCTCTGGCTCCGTGCCTTTCTTGGTCTTTCACCAGCGGGTGGTCTCTCTCTTAGGAGGGTAAGTGACAAAAACAGTCTTTTGTGGTTCGTCAATCATTCAGAATCTCAAATGATTCCTCTATTTCCTTTAGCCAGGCTCTTGCCTCGACTAGGTCAACCTGTTCCTTGGAACTCTGAGAGCTTAGAGACTTAAAGGTCCTGAAAGAATTTCCTATCGCATTGTTTCCTCAAGGTGGTGGTTGGGGATAATAGTCTAAGTTCTGTCTAGACAGGTCCATGAATTGCCGTATAGGAGTACCGTCTCGGGTCTCCTTTCCTTACTCGACTTTCTGTTTCCTTAGTATGAAATGTTTCATCCTACTCCCCATAATTGGGGTCATCTTTTAATTTAAAATCCTCATTTTCCACTCCATTATGTCATGGGTTCCTTCTATCTTGATGGCGACCTCCCTGACTATCACGTTCAGGGTTTGCTCTAAATCTTATTCCTCAAACTATGGCTCTCATCTAAGTTCTCATCCTTACGCTCTTGAACTTTCGGAACCCAAATTCTATAGGAATACCTCATTATTCCCTTATCATCTTTCTCTGGCACCGTATGCTCTTTTCCAATAATTCGGTCTCTATTGCAATCTCAAACAACTTTTCGGTACCGGCTCCGGTTACCTTCACTACTATTTCCAAAATCTCTTATAAACTCTCCCAAAGATATTATCATCTTGAGTCTCTCCTTTTTACTAAGGGCATCAGCCACCACATTGGCTTTCCCCGAATGATAAAGAATCTCCCAATCATTATTCTTGATTAGCTCTAACTGCCTCCTCTGGCATATGTTGAGCTCTTTCTACGTGAAAACGTACTAGAGCACTTATGGCTTAGGTAATTCTCGCACTTCTCTCCATACAAGTAGTGCCTCCAATCTTTAGGGTAAAACTATTGCCACGAGCCTAAGCTCATGGGCGGGGATATCGAATTTCATATTACCTTAATTGTCTTGACATGTACGCGATTACCTTACCGTGCTGCATAAGCACGCACCCTAAGCCCTTGTGCGAAGCGTCACTACACTTCACAAAATCTCCTTTTCCATCCGGCAATGCCAGCATAGGGGCCATCACCAACCTCTGCTTCAGTTCTTGAAATCTGTTCTCGCATTTCTCTGTCCATTCGAACTTCTCAGTCTTACGAGTAAGCCGTGTTAAAGGGGTTACTATCTTTACAAACTTGAACGAACCTCCGGTAGTGACCGGCCAATCCTACCTCTGGTAGTCGACCTAACCATGGTCATCAATTCATCAGTGGTCCTTTATCCAATCTTGTCAGGATCCTCCATGGGATCCTCCTCAACAACTATCCCTTCTAGGACAACATCCTCAACCGCTACATCCTCAATATCAACATCATCCGGTCCTGCATTAGGACACTCTATCGGATCCACAATCCGATCTCCAATTAGTAATAAAACATCATCGCGCTGTTGCTCCTCAACCTCAGGGTTCGGAGTCCCGCTACCATATACGACAACGAACTACGCTCCTATCACGATATTTATAAGGGTTCCCATAAGGGTTTTAACTGTCAGTACTACATTAGGTAGCCCGACTATGAACTTGGCAAGAGTTCTTATTATCTTTGTGAACTTATTATCTTAACGTCACATCATCTCTGAGGTTTATAACGCTTAGCTCTGATACCACTTCTGTAACACCCCCAGATCCGGGGTCGGGGATCCGGGTCGTCACGGTCTTTCTTTCCACAATATCACTTCACTTAATTAATAATAATAACCTTAAGCTGTGACCCCACACTAACACACACCACAACCCGTTATAGTCTCAGAGATGAAATTCAAATAAGTACAAGTCTTTGAATCCACAATTTAAAAGTTATTACAACCCAAAATGATTACTTGATAAATTTACAGTTAATTGCCATTATCTGCCACAAGTTATAATTATACATAATTTGATTCTCAAAAATAGAATGCCTGATCTACCAATAGATCTACCTCTGCAGCTATAGCAGCCACAACATCATCGGGAAGACGCGGGATGCTTCCCACGCGCTTGCGCTGGGTCTGCTGGAGTCTGGCCATCTTTCCTAACTGTTGTTGTGTGATGAAGAAATAAAGCAAGGGTGAGCAGCAAGCCCACCAAAATAATATATATAATGATTTACAATGTATGAGCCTACTCATAATACTCATGAAAGTCTTGGTCAAAAGAAATGAACCAAGTTTGATATCTTAATGCGATGAAGTCGCAAAATATTCAGTATATATACATATATACTTTTCAAAATATTGGAAGTCCTCTTCCATGCATAATATACACAAAGTCCCAGTGTATAACTGTATAAAAAATATCGTTGCAAGGTGATCTCATATATCTAACCTTGTCTCAACGTTTTTCTGAAAATCTTTGTCATTCATAAGACAATTATTAATTAGATATAAGTTTAAAAGATGAAGTTACAAGATACCCCAATATACTTATATCTTTCCCAATACTACTTGAACTACCACCGTTCAAGTTATAAATTAGCTTCAAAAGTTCATCACATAGATGAGACTATAAGACAAGATTTGAATAGATTAAATCTTTAAAATATTATCAAAATAAAATGAAGTTACGAGATACTTCATTTGATGTAAACATCATTTTGAAAACTTGACCCTGCCAACACTCAACAATCGCCCAACCGTAGCCTTTCCATCGAAGTGCTCTGGGTAGTGTTGCAGAAATTATCCAATTGGATGATGAACTCATTACGGGAGTTTGCCGCGCCAGGAAGACCACTTACGATGATCAGTCGTAGTAGTACAACCCCACCATTTTCTACATGTAGAGGAGAACCTGTCGGATTTACTTGTCAACCGAACACTGAACTCCTAAGGAATGGACCGCCTTAGCGGAACTTCCAGGCCATTTGGGCCAATATAATAAGGCTGGGCCGGCGCTACTCGGCCACTTACGCCACTCCTAGTTCAGATGAAATCCATGACTCTGAAACGTAAAGCTCGTTTCCCCCTTTCCCCAAGTAGAAACTTGTTGATACGGCTCCACCAAGAAGTCGTACCTAGTTGGAAAGGAAAACTCACCGATATTTCCCAGGCGATGCCTGTTAATGGATTAACTTGTTCCAAGAATTTTACTTCCCGAATATTGGGTAAGTAATCAAACACTCTTTTACCAAGACAGCAACCTTGTTGCGAATATAAAACACACCACCGAGCCGGATCCCCCATGTTTTGAGCGAGTATTTAAATCCCCTTTTTAAAAGGAAGATCTTAAATATAAAAATAGTTTTGGGATCCGCTCTAACTTTTGAAAATCATTTTAAAGACTCGAAAACACTTTAAAGAGTGTTTGGAGTAAAACTGATTTGATGAAGTAAATCAGTCCCCAGAATATTTAGAAAATGTCTGAATATTATTATTTAAATAATATTCCCATAAAAAAATAATCTTTATAAAATAATTGAAGTAGAAGTATTAAAACTTATACTTGAAATGAATAGCAAAAAAAATCAAAGATATACTTATACGAAAGTAATATCTTTATTTGAATAATCAAAAATAAGTTTGATTATCGACACCTTATTCTTTAATAAAATAAAGAATATATCTCAGCAAATAATCGGAGTCATAGATCCTCAAATGAATATTCAAATAATATTCAATAAATAAAATAAGCTGAGTCATAATACCTCGAATGAATATTATAAATAATATTCATTAAATAAAATAAAGGAGTCATACATCCTCAAATGAATGTCCAAGTAATATCCAATAAATAATGTAAAGGAGTCATACGCCTTCGAATAATATTCGAAATAATATTCAATAATAAAATAAAGTTAAAGTTATCGAATAAACCTTATTCGATTAATAGTTTTAAAAACTATATCCATATATATATATATAAATAAATATATATATATAATATACTCGGGAACATCGACTCCCGGTTTAGAAATATGCTCACCTTTTATCCCCTATACTAAGGGTATACGCAACTACTTGCTTATTTCTAGCATAGGTATTATGCAACTATAAGCATTGAAATCAACATATAGATAACCAGATTATGAAACAGACATGCATATATACCATATCAGCATGCTCCAATATATCGCAAAATTTGCTAATAACAATCATGCAATATCACAAGATAATGCATATACATATATTTACATCACAACAACAGTATAACGGGTAGAAAACTTGCCTGAGCGCTCCCGGATAGGCTTAAGCTTAGAGTGGGTCCGATAACCTATGAACAACAACATAAGTCGGAATTAAACCCCGGTCGCTTAAGAAACTAGACTTTAACCATTTAGAGTCCTAACGTTCGCTTTCGCGCTTAACGATTTACTTAATTCGCTCGAGTACCCTCGGCTCCACCATTTTTAATAAATTGACCTTTACGAGTTTTAACGCGATTCCTTCGTGAATGACTTACCAACTGCCTAACACACTTACCATAAATGTTTCACACATTAATTAATCCTTTTTGGTCTTTAACCTACATTCCAAAGTAAGGCGAGGGAAAAAGTTTCGCTCGTGAAACGCCGTTACTTGAAACGGTCGTTTCTCCTAAACCGTACATCGGAATCAAACGAACTACATATCAAAACGAAGCTCATAACATGAACTATCTAAACATGGCAATGGTCATAATCTAGCAGGGAGTTATCGGGTCCAAATGTTATGAACAAAAGCAGTCTAAAGTAAATCGGACATTACGACGGCTATGTTTACGCGATTTCCCATTTTTAAAACTACCCACAATCATCACAAACCATCCTCAAATCCACACACATCAAACACCCATCCTTACCACATCATAACAATCCCAAACAATTCAATATTACTCATTCATACATATGCTTAACCTAACTTTAATCATGCTTTAAGTTTCTTTAAATCAAAACCACTAAATTATCATTTCATTTCACCACCATTCCAAATCTCAACTCTAAACATAACAACAAGATACCATAACATCTTACTCATCAAAATCACTTTATAATATATATGAACCTAGGGTTTGAAAGTGGTATACCTTCCTTGGATTGGTGGGTGAAGCTAGGAAGCCTTAATAAGCTTGGAGTAGTCTTAAGAAAGCTTGGATCTTCAAGAAAACAAGAAAAAAACTCAAGTTAAAACTTGAAAACACTATTCATTGTCTTCTCCAATGATTAAATCAAGAAGCTAGAGAAAGAATTTGTGGCTTAAACTTATGATATAGCCATTACTAAGCATAAAGAAGGTTAGGGAATTTTCTTACCAATTAAGGATGCTTGGATCTTGATTTTGGAAATTTTAAGCTTTGAAAAATGCAAAAAGCCGTGAGCAAGATGAAGAACAATGCCTTGGCTGATTTTTTTTTGACTTTTGATGAAATGATTTGCTAGTTGGTTGGCTTGGTTTTGTTTTTGATTTAGCAAATTACCACCTTGTCCTTGCATTTGTGTGGTCCTAAACCAACCACACCTCCTTCCTTCCATGTCATGCTTATGTCACCCCTATGATGTCATCCTCCCTTCCTTGTCTCCTTTCTATTGGTTGGATGACATCACTCCCCTTAAACCCTTTGATTAACTCCCTAATCGTTTGCCTAATGACCGCTGATCTGTTGCACGGTTCGCTTAACTTTCGTTCTCGTTTATCGTTTGAAGGATCATACCCGGGATCTTATTACTTAGGTTCCCTTGACCTTTCTCAATACATTATATTCCTTTTTATGATCCTCTATTATAATCCTTTAATTTAAATCCTTTTTATCCTGTTACCTTATACTCAATTCTCTCCGTATCTTGTGGATTTCCGGGAAAAACCAAAGTGTTCGGAATTGGGTTCTGACGATATTTACATACACTTATATACTTCATATAGTACTAATAAAATCCCAGAATATCCATAACAGAACCCCTACATAGTGTGGCGTGAAAGTTTTCTCATTCAGCTAAAACACTATTCACAAGGGTTACAAAAAGTTGAAAAATTTTGGGGTTATTACACATTTTCACCTTCCAATGGTGATAACTGTCTTTGTCAAGAACTGGGATTTTTACTCCAATATCCTTCTTACTCATCTTTGTTAGTTTCCAAGATCTTTAAACTCTTTGTGTGTCAAGAGCTTGCTCTGATACCAATTGTTATTCCTAGTGGACTAACAATGAGATTTACAGAAGGGGGGTTGAATGTAAATCTCAAAACTTTTTCAAGTTTTGAGCAGTTTTAAAGGCTTTGTGTTCAAGATAAACAAGTGTGTGAATTGCTTTAAGCTAATACAGACAGATATATATTCAAGCACTAATGTAAAGAACACAACAGACCTTAAAAACTTTTCTGGTGGATTGTTGTTCCACCAGAGATGGTATTTCAGAAAATCTGTGATTCTAGATGTTGATCACAGCTGCGTCCTAGTACAAACTAGATAATTTTTCTCTCAAGATTTTTCTAAACAGCACTGGAAAAATTCTTATCTAATTACTAGCTGCTACTTGGTTTATATATCACCAAGTGTACAAGTGAAGACAAAGATAAAAATACAATAATAAAATAAGTTCTCAACTTGTTTCTTCTCCATATCACTCAAGTACTTTATTGACTATTGTCTCTTTGTACTAGAGTAGAACGGCTGCTTTTTCTGATGTTCCTGAAATTAGGCTTCCACATTTCAGTTATCTCTGTCAACCCATGTGCCTCTGTCTGCTGTTACAACTACCACTTATCAACTGCTAATTAACAGAACATCCGTTAAAGCATTCATCCGTTGATGGCTTTATCCGTTGATGTGATAGCAGTTAAAGCTCTATCCGTTGAAGCTTTAGAGACATCCGTTGAAGCTTTGTTTCTCATCCGTTGAAGGTCTTTAAGACATCCGTTGATACCACTTCATTTATACAAAATTACAAGGCATGAAATATTTACAATTGGCCTTCCTATTTGCATATCTTCTAGTAGTCAACATGACTTATATTTTCTCTCAACTTCTAAGAATTATATCTTAAATACAGAGACTGAAATGTGCTACAACACTAGACTTATTTCTAAGTAAAGCTGCACCATCAACGGATAGCCAAAGTGGTCTTATCCGTTGAGGCTGCAAACACTAAACTTCTACTTAAGTGTTTTGTTAAACATATCATCAAACTAATGCACATATATTCCTAACACTGTCATCCGTGTTACCACGGGTATCAACCTGTCATTCGTGTTGCCACGGGTATCAACCTGTCATCCGTGTTGCCACGGGTATCAACACATTCCACGACATAGGTGGATCAAATCACTCTCTTTATCCAGTTTCAAAAAACAGTTGTACCTATCTTATTTCAAAACCATTCATTATACCAGCACACATATGAAATCCAGTTCGCAATCATTTCATTCGAGATAGGTACCTTTCAAAGTTAATTTTCCCCAAAACAGGTTTAAAACCATTATTTATAACTACAGGGAATACGTAACTTAAAACATTTCAGTTCTATTACGAGTATAAAACATTTAGCTATTCATACATACTGAACCATAAAAGAATGGTCAGGGGTACTTACCTTGGAGAGATTTACAACTATTAGTGATTGACTCTGAACTGACTCGGACGCTCAGGCTTTATCATCTAACCACTAGGTTACCTTAGATTCGACTTCAACACTCAGGTTCTTCGATTGAAACCCTACTGAGTTCGTCGACTGTCCACTAGGTTATCCTAAGCCAAACATCCACTTTCGATCTTCCGACTAGAACCTACAGGGTCAAAATACCCTATATTGGACGTCCATGTATGCTTGACATATCCTCGATACCAATCCTACACAACCGATAACCGACTCGTAATTATTCGTATTATATTAACACACACAACAATTAGGGTTCACGTTCTCGAAAATCAGTTCGGTATTCGCTTCCAGAAAATACGCATACTTGTCACTTTACAAAATTAGGGTTATTGGTTTCGGCAGAAATATTTCATCACAATATACAATCAAGTTCCACATAAAATACACACATATATATATATTTTTATATTTATTCACTCGATGTCCCGATAATCATCGGAAACGCTCCTGTATTTCCGTAGTTCGATTTCTCGGAAATCGGGCAGCTTCTCCTTTGTTTATCGGACTATCCAGTCAAAACACTTCGACGTCTCAAATCAAATCCACAACAACAATAAACCACAATCAATTCAATCCGCCACCCCCACACCAGTACAATTCCAATAATCATATCCTACTTTTCGCTTTAAAATAAATTTTATAACTGATTTTATTTATTATTTTAATAATTGTTTCGGCATCCCCCTCCTTGCGGTTAAGGTAACGACTTCGGGCATGGCCAGCTCCCATAGTGTGACGGGCGGTGACTCAGATTACATCATCACGGTCCACAGTCGGCTCGCCGAAACTCATTGCCGATAGTGGCAAAATTCGTCGGTACCCGATAAATTTCAGGTTTCCACACAAAATTTCACTGATAAAAATTTAAATAATTAAAAGCAATAACTCGATAAATCACTGAAATTCATTTAAGAGTTTAATTAATTAACCACTCGAAATATGCAAAGTAGCAACTGGAATTCTTTTACAGAAAATCAAAGAACCGCTGCCAAACTCGCATAGTAGAACACGAACCAAAAAAAAAGTAGGGCACGAAACACACGCGCGTATGGACCGCCTCGCCGGACCGAAACCCGGCGGCGGCCGGAAAACAAAGATCAGGTAACACAGCAAGGACTAAACAACAACGGAAGAATACAGGAATATATACATATGACACATATATATATATAAGTCAACAACAGAGATGAACCAGAAAGATCACCGGAGCTCACCGAAAAATGACTGCGGCGGCAAGCCGAGAACAGAAAATGGGGACAACAGGGGGGTTCTCAGAGAAAAACACGGGGAGAATAGAAGGAAGAAGAAGAGAGATTAAGGAGGAGGGAGAGAATTAGAGAGATTTTTGATGAGAGAGAGATCAGAGAGAGACAATTGATGTTTTAATTATTTGATTACCCAACTGATATATCCGGTAGTTGACCCGCATAAAGGAAATAAGGACACGTAGTAACCTGCGCACTCAAAATCAAACACGTGTCCCTTCTTTACGGTAAACCAAGTTTTTGCTTCGTTTAATGCAATTTACCAAAAAAAATTGCAGGTGAAATTAACCCATTAAATTTTTAATTAATAACTAAAATGCTTAGAATAATTAAATACTATTAACATAAAATTTCTATAATTTTTAAAGCATCTTTGAGTCGCTCGTTATACTTGTATTTAACAATTAATGAACTAAGTTGCACTTAAAACAAGTTTATAAAATCATAAAAATAGTCTTAAAATATTATAAATATCCCGAAGTAAATAAAAATATAAATTTTGTAATTTTAGAATAAATTCTGAAACACAATTTATACCCGCTTTAATCAATTTAACGAATCAACGGGTGGGTGAAATTAATTCCACAAATTCTCAAAATAATTTTAAAATTCTCGAAATATTCCAAACTTAAATAAATATGAGTTTCACAATTTTTGAAAAAATTTAGAATTAAATACGAATTTTACGAATAAATGAAATCAGACAAACAAGCAAAGCTAAATAATTGATAAAATATTGATTTCTAAATTTTATAAAATCCAAAAAATAATTATTGTAATTATAAAACCATAGTAATAATCTTAGAGACATCTCAAATATTTATGCAAATAAATTTGCATTAAATCCACTTTTAAAAGTGAAAACAATTTAGTACAACTCAATAATTAATTATACGAACAACACGGTGCACCATAAATCACACATATGTAATAATAAAACAACACCGACCTGACAGAAGCTATACATATATTTTATTTATTTAATAATTCCATAATTACGCATTTAAATAATATAAAAATACACGAGTCGTTATAGAAGTTCTCAAATATTAGAGTCAAGAACCCTGGGTACTTCAAGGGTAAAGGGTCAAATATCCTACAACAACAAATAAAAAGGAAAAACTCATAAAAATACTGTGACGCCCTCCAAACCTGGGGTCTAGATTTGGGGGTCACAAACCGATAAACAAAATTAAAATAGGCACAACAGAATAATATAATAAATTTGACCCCTTGCATGCAACTGGATCGAGCACAGGTTGTAGTATGAAACAGACACTATTCAAAATGTTATTACAAGCCATATGTCTATTTAATTTTACAAACTATTCAATTTTTTTACAACCCTCTATACTATTCAAGCGTCCTAAAATGTCTACCTGGAAAACACACCACACTATTTACAAGCACTCGACTTCTGATATAACCTGGAACTCAGGCCTGCTCTAGCCTAGCTGAAAGAATCGGAATAATAAACAAGTATGAGCGAAAGAAATACTCAGCAAGCAGTATATAACTTATGATTTAAAACAAAAACAATAATATATCTGATGAGAAAAACCAAACAACAATACCTGAACAGTATCAAAAACTGATATATGTTTTGATAATAAATAACCCTTTTATAAATCTTTTTGTTTTCGATTAGAATCCTCGAACGACTGTATGTTACCGTCGGTGATCAACCGCGGAGCGACACCGGTATGCCGAAGCATATCCAACTAAACAAACGGGGCACCCAAGGCACATATTGGCCGAGCAAGGTATTATAATCAAGTATAATACATGGCTCATACTGGACCACCGCCGCGGCCTCTTATGCTACCATCTAATCCATAAAAACATTATTTTATCAAAGGAGTCGGATCAAGCGACATCCTTAACAACATAATTCCCCATTTCACATGGTCTGGAATCATCTCAACAACTGATGGCGAAATAACTAGAACAATTAGTTATTCGCTAATCTCAACTCAACGTTCCACTGTATGGAGTAATTTGTAGCGAAATGTAAAAACGTTTAATTATTCTAAGCTTAGAATAGGGAAGAAATACTTGAATAATTGAGTTCAAAATGAATATCACGTGAATGTTAAATGAAGGTAAGGATACTAGAAATTATGCTACAAGAAGGTTTTAGAATACTTGCGTAATAGGATTAATAATGTTTCCCAGTAAATATACAATTGTTAAAGGGGGTTGGATACAATTGTATAAATGTTTTGAACAAGTATAAAAATATAGCAGTTCTTTATATTTTTGATAAAAACTGTTACAAATTCTCTCAAGAAATACTGAAGTTCTTGAGAGCTGCTAAGTCGTACAATACTCGAGATTCACACAATATGATGACCTAAACTGTGTTTATATAATACACCTCTGCAACAAATCAGTCTAAGATATGCATTATCAAATACTAACTGAATATGATACATATCTCTAAATGAATATACAAAGTCCTATCACTCAGAACGAACAGATATCCATCCCTCAAAATAAGGAATAGACTCAATCTTCACAACAGACTGCTCTTCAAATACTGATGCTTCTGTAGATACTGATGGGCATCAAATCCTGATGACATCCAGAATAGCCAGATCCTGAGCTTCTTCTGATCATTGAGAATCAGCACGTAATAATCTCCCCCAATTTATACTTAATGTAAAGAAGCATAAATTCCATTATCAATGATGTCAAAACGAAGTTACAAAATGTACAAGGAATAAGGTTTACTTCGGTATCCTAAGATAACTGGCAGTTGTTTCCAGAAATTTGTTTAACATTTCTTCCGCCTTGTCTTGAAGGACTTTGACAAGCTTTTTCTTCAACTCTTTCTTTTCTTCAGTATCTTCCCCAAGATGATAAATGGCTGATCTTAATTTAGAAATTGAACTCTTAGTTATTTCAAGATCACCAATTAACATAAAGCTTAAACTGACATCTTCATGATCAGAACTGAAAGATAACTGAGGATTGTTGAGAAAAACTTTGAGAACTACAGCTCCCTTTTTTATCTTCATTTCTTGACCAGTGTAAGTTTTGTACATAGGAACATAATCACCATTTTATTTGTCTTCTCTGGTCATGACTCTTCTTCTGATACTCTCAAGTATCATAGAAGACCAGTTTCTGGTGACATTGTCCTCATCTCTAAGATAATAGTGAATATATTTGAACTCTGTCACAGTCTTCATCAAGAGTTGCTGTAGCGTAAAGCTTTTCACTTTACCATCTCTCAAGAAGTACATAATATCCTCTCTGATATCATTATCATTTATCTTTCTGTAGACAATCTTTACAGCTTTAACTTTCTCAAGATGTGATGGAGTAATCTTTTCACCAAGATTATCAGTCAGAGTATCTATGTCAAGTAAATCAGACCTTAGAGTTTCCATTCCAGAATGACCAATACCTCCTCTTGTACAAGTTTTGATAAGCTTTAATTTTTCATTATGTCCCACCCAAGAAGGTTTCTTGATGGACTTATCAACATTCTTCTATTCTGGAGTAGGATCCCCTAGTCCTGCTGACACAAAATCAATATGCTTGAATCCTTTAGGATAACTAAATGAGTAGATATCTTTCCATCTTTTATCCTTCTTGCTAATAGGAGCATAGCTTGTAGACAAATCATGAATCTTTCCTTTTGATTTCTGCCATAACTCTCTCTTTGAATTTAGAATTCTTTACACATAGTCATTACAAGCTTGGTCAGCTTCCCTTCTGTCAATTCTTTCTTGTGCATCAAGAATTGATTCATCCAATACTTTGATCACCTTTTCATCAGTATCAAAATCAGCTTTCAGATTCACAGCATCGGGATTTGCCTTTTTCTCAGGATTTGTGTCTGCTTCAAGAGATACATTTGTAATTGTTATATCAACTTGAGCAATGTCAGCGGTTGATTTCTTCTTCCTGGGACTGATCATTTCTTCAACATTCTCAGCTTCTTCTTTTACATCATTTCCTTGTACAGGAACAAAACCTTCTCTGAATAGAACATTCAGAAATGCAGAATTAATTGCAGAATCTCGACTTGTATTGAAAATTCTTCTTCTTCCTCTGGCTCTTGTAGTTCTTCCACCTCTTTTTCCTCTTCCTTTGGAGGTGTTTCCTTCAGCTTAAATTTGAGCCATTAACTCCTTCTGTTGCATAACTGCTTTTTCAGTTGTTAGATCAGAAAATTCTTCAGTTATCAACCCAAGAGCACTTCTGGCATTCTTTTTCTCAAACCTCTTATCTTTGTAATATAGAACACTCTCTTCACCTGTTTCTTTGTGTCTGTAAGGAAAGAATAATCCTTTAGCATCTGCTAATTTAGAGATTGTAACATCACCAATTTTAGGAGCATCAACATTAGTCTTGTGCTTAATGAGCACCAGTAGCCTTTCCTTGTCCTGAACAAGATCTTTTAGAATGTTGAGGTTGTTGAGCAACAGAAGCAATTACATTAGCAACTGGATTCTTATCACCATCATCATCATCATCAGTATCTTTATCTTTCAATTGAATAGATTCAGGTGTACATTTTGTGACAGCTATTTTCTCCCCTTTTTTGGCATCAGGATCTGAAAGAAGAGAAAACATAGCATCCAGTTTATCAGCCATTGAAGACACTTTATCTTCCAAGAAAGAAAATCGAGTATCCATGCTTTGTTGAGATTGAACCACAGCTCTAACAGCTTTCTTCACACTTATGAGTTTAGCTGATGTAAGTGGATTAACCATAAAAGCATCAATCTTGTTCTGTAAAGTGGTATGAGATGTCTTCATAGCAGCAAGTTCAGAGAAAATTCCTTTCACAGAAATGGTAGAAGCCTTGAGATGCAATTTGAGATTAGGATTTTGAAGTCCATCATATGCCCTGTGAACATGTTTAATACCAATAGCTGAAGAGATAGAAGTATGTGCATCTCTCCATGCAAAATCACATTCAGCCTTTCGAAAATGCTCAGCATCAGCATTGTAATAAGAGGGATCAGCATTGAAATGTGAAGAAGAACCAATATTGGACTTCTTAGATGCATCAATAGCAGTCTTCAGCTGAGCTGTGTCAGGATCATCAGAATCACTGTCTTCATCAAAATTAGAGCAAGACAGACCCTCAGAAGAATTTACAGAGCTTGGTAGAATAGCTTTGCCTTTCAGAGGATCCTTAGCAATAATTATCTGTTTCTGATGAGATCCCGAAATAGAAAACATTGTAACACCTAAATCTCTCTTTTCTTTTTAAGTGATCTAATCACTTCTCACACAATATATTACTTTTAATAGTAATATGATTCTCACATAAGAAGGTTTATAAGCAAAGAAAAACTAATAAAATTCTTTTCTTAAAACTACCTCTCCTTTTGCCAGTACAGGAGACTGCCACTCAAAATTGAATTTTCTCACAAAATCTTTTCACACAATCTCACAGAAAGGCACAATCACACATTTTGCAAAGAAATAAGAGGTGGCTGAGAAGAGTAGTATGCTTGTCATATAAATAGAGGTAACCTCAAATAAAAGACTATTTATAATCATACAAACTATGAGAACAGCAGAGAGAAATAAGCAATACCTAAAGATGAATCCACAAGTGGCAGTGATGTCAGTTGAGGAACAAACACAGCATCAGGATGTTGTAACAAACTAGCTCTTAGTAATGAGTCATCAGTAGAAACTGCTCGAATTGTCAATTTGTCAGCATCAGGAGTTGTTGTAGTGTCAAGATTTGATTTGTCATGAGAATGCACTAGACCAACATCAGTACTTTGAACTGATGGTTCTTGTGGGGTCAGAGGACTATGAGCTGCTTCAGCAATGATTGGTGAAGGTTCTTGTGTACTCTCCTCGAACATAAGATCATTAATAACTGCATCCACCTTTGACAATACATCCTGATGAGCCTTCTTTTCTTATAGCAGTTGTTCAGAATCAGCAAGGATATCACCTTGAGAAAAATCAACAATTATTTGTGCAACCTCTTTGTCTGCATCGTCCCTTTGAGAAGATGGTTCTTGTGTGACTGGATGTTTCTCAGTGTCTAAATCCCTTTGAGACTTAGTTCTTGTGGACTAACATCCATAACAGAGGATCGATTCTTTTTCTTCTTTCTAATGTACCTAACCACATCTCCAGCTTTTCTTTTCTGTATATTCTTGGCAGTGTACTTGGGTTCATCAGTTTCTTTGTTCATTGGAACCTTTGTGATCAAAGCACTAGCATCAGTAGTTGGCTCTTCATTCTTGGTCCAATGGGCATCTGATCATCAGAGTTAGAATCATCTCACATGATCAGCTTTCGTTTCCTTACTGGTAAGCATTTTTTTTCTTCTCACTCTCACTCAGCGAGGCCTGTTGAACTCTCTGTTTAGATTGAACAGATTTCTTAACCAGCCTTTTATTTATTACAATTGATGTCTTTTGGGAGACATCAGAGGAGGTTAATTTAGGAGCTGAATTAGATTTATGTTTGGTAGAAGAAATGCTTGTGTTAGAAATAAGATGGGTAGTGTCTTGTTCCACAGCATCAGGAATTGTAACAGAGGTGCCAACATCAGGATTTGCAGGCACTTGTGCAAGAGTAGGTCTATTTCTCAATAGAAATTGCCTGACCTCTTGAGGCAGGAAGGGAAGTCCTGAAAACTTATTCTTTTCATCTCTTTTGATATGATCTGTAATAGCTTTCTCAGAAATTTGAAATACAGAAAGCAATTCATCATTATCAAATTCAACATTAGGGCATAGATAATTAAAAATCAGTTGCAGAAATCAAGTATACCCTATGACACCTAATGCATCTGTTCTTCTAGCAATTATGAATTGAAAAATTGTGTTACCTTAATCAAAATTACCAGAATGAAGAAGAGAATACCCAATTTTCAGAGAAGTGGAGGGAAGAGCATCAAAATTTGTTATCTTATTTAAGAAACATCTGCTGATACAATCAAAGAAGAAATTCCATTCTCTCTTTAACTTTGTTCTTGTCAATTTCCCAATTGTTGTGATATCACCTTTATAGTTCAGAGTTCTGAGCATATCAAACAACTGCTCAGTTGTGTAATTGTCAGGAAGACCATCACAGGCATGCAGTCTTAATGCTTGAACAAGAACATCAACATCAACCTCATATATGTGTCCCTTAAATTCAAAAGAGAAACGAGTGTTTGTTGTATTAACTAGAGCTGTATCTCATACCTGCATTACAGCCATGTAAGATACCTTAGTAGGATTTGTGAAAGCATATCCAATTGGACATTGGAGTAAGAAATCATGTATATCATAAAAACATTGAGGAAACTACTGATGTGTAAGTGGAGCCAAGTAGTTTATGGTTCTAAAAGTGTTTCCATGAATAATGGTTGTTTGGCTGAAGAGAGGTGAAAGCTCAGAAGATGACATGATATTTGTAAGGGTTGAGGAAAGATGTTCGTTAGATGTGAACAGTGAGGTTGTGTGTATGATAATATGTGTCACAGAATATTTTGTGCAAAAAGAAGTTTGCAAAGTTTAATTGTGTGTAACACACTTGGAGAAGGAAGCTTGGTGAATTAGACTTCTGATAGAGGATAATTACTGAGAAATTAGAGCGGAAAGTGGAATAATGTGTGAAATCAGCAACAAAGAATGTACTGCTCTTGTAATAAAATATTGTACGACTTTGTTCAATAGTTTATCCACTTTTAAACAAGAATTAAGAAAACAATCACATTTTCAGCATTAAATAATTCAGAAATCATTTTTCAATAATATTCTAAATAAAATAAGTTGACCTGTCATCAGTATTTGGTACCTCTTAACTGTTAGGATTTGAAATCGTCAGGATTTGTCGATTCAAATTCATCAGTGTTTGTTAAAACAACTCAAGCTTATTAGAAAACCATAATTTTAATCTCAAGAAACATCAAAAGATATATGTAAATAGTGTGATGTAGAGATTAACAAGCTACACATAAGAACAAGAACATACATACATAATTGAAGATCATAGATTAGGTTTTGTAAGTAGAATAAACAAAATTTCATTAATAATTCAATAGAGTACATTTCATCAAATTTTTTATTACATGTAAAAGATGATTACAAGAAAGTCCTATTCTAATTAGATGAACATGAAGATGTTTATTAGTTCCTCCTACTTTCCAAGAAAAGTACAGCAAGACGAATGATTTGTTCTTGCTGACGAAGAACTTCTTGTCTTTCTTCCTCCAGTTGATCAAGATGGAGACGATAATCCATCTCGAAGAACAGGAGATTTTTCTGAATCTCCTGTGGAACCAAGTTCCATACTTCATCGGGAATGGTTGTGATGTGCCATTTCTGCTGCCAGTCATCACAACTGAACTCTACATTGAAGCTCTCATAGTTCAAGAGCATATTGTAGAGAACCATTTTAGTGATGGAGAAGAGAAATATGAGAAATGAAAGTGAAGAGGATGATTTGTGTATAGGAAGAGGTGATTTGATGGAATGAGAATGATGGTTTAAATAACCGAGATAGAAAAGGAATATCAAAGGACTAGGGGACTGATCAATTATTAAGTGTAGAGTCAACTTAATGATTTAACCAAAAGATGTCTTGTTAAGGCACGCCTCCCTAGACTGATTTGCAATGATGACAATGATATATATATTCATATATGCACAATTAGCAAATAAATTCACTTAATTCATCATGCATATAATAAAATACATCAAATATTCCTGGCTTAATATCTAGAACAACATTTAGGATATATCAGGATTTGATCAAGGTACATCAGGATTTGATCAAATATAAATTGAAAATAATTTTATTTGTCCCAACTAACCATACCAAGTTCATTGACAAGCTTTGTAAATGTTGCTTCGGGTAATGGCTTCGTGAAGATATCAACCAGCTGCTGATCAATAGGAACAAAATGAAGCTCAATTGTTCCTTCCATAACATGCTCTCTTATAAAGTGATATCTGATATTGATATGTTTAGTAGGAGAGTGTTGCACCGAATTTCCTGTCATAGCAATAGCACTTTGATTATCACAATAAATAGGATGAAAATGATAATCCATAGTCCATGAGCTGATTTCTCATCCATAACAACTGAGCACAGCAACTCCCAGCTGCAATATATTCAGCCTCAGCAGTCGAAGTAGAAATAGATTTCTGCTTCTTGCTAAACCATGAGACTAATCTGCCTCCCAAAAACTGACAGCTCCCTGATGTACTCTTCCTGTCTATTTTGTATCCAGAAAAATCAACATCTGAATAACCACATAATACAAAATCAACTTCCCTTGCATACCAGAGACCAAGTGATACAGTACCCTTGAGGTATCTGAAAATTCTCTTCACTGCAGTGAGATGTGGCTCCCTTGGATTTTCCTGAAATCTTACACACAGACAGGTGGCAAGCATAATGTCAGTCCTACTAGCTGTTAGGTACAAAAGAGAACCAATCATACCTCTGTAACTTGAGACATCAACTGCTGTACCTTCATGAGGATCAAGCTTTGTAGCAGTTGTCATTGGAGTAGTTGTTGTTGCACTATCCTGCATATTAAACTTTTTTAACAGATTCTTTATGTACTTTGGCTGATTGATATAGATCCCATTATCAGTCTATTTAATTTGCAATCCCAAAAAGTAACTCATCTCTCCCATCATGCTCATTTGATATCTTGATTGCATCAACTTTGAGAACTTATCACACAGTTTTTGATTAGTTGATCAAAACATGATATCATCCACATAAATTTGAACTAAAAGTAGATCTTTACCTTGATTCAGATAAAATAAAGTTTTATCTATAGTACCTCTTTTGAATCCACTTTCCAGCGGAAACTGAGCAAGAGTCTCATATCATGCACTAGGTGCTTGGTTTAGTCCATATAGTGTTTTATCAAGTCTATAAACATCATCAGGATATTTAGGATCCACAAAACCAGGTGGATATTCAACATAGACTTCCTCTTCAAGTTCTCCATTGAGAAATGCACTCTTGACATCCATCTGGAAGACTTTAAATTTCTTGTGAGCAGCATATGCCAGGAAGATTCTGATTACTTCCAGCCTAGCTATAACGACTCGTGTATTTTTATTTTTATTTCTAATATTTGGAAGTGTAATAAAGGTTTAAGTGAATAAATAAAATGTGTCTATTGATTTTGGCAGCGGTTACTGATTGTTATTTAAGTATTTATGATTTGTTGATATGTGGGATTGGAATTGTGTGATTTATTGGTGAGTTATATGACTTCATCTCGCTTGTAAAAGTGAGTTTATTGTAGTTTTAATTCCATAAATATTTGGGTTGTCTTTAAAAATTGGTTTTCTAATTTTATAATTTCAATAATTATTTTTAGGACTTTATAAAATTGAGAAATCAATATTCTATTAATTATTTACCCTTAAATGATTTTCTGAGTGTGTTTATCTGTAAAATCTATATTTAATTTAGGAATTCTTTAAAAATCTTGGAACTTATATTTTATTAAGTTTGTATTATTCAGAGAATTTTAAAATTATTTTAAGAATTTTCGGGAATCGTTTCAACCGCGTGTCGTCTCGTTATTTATTAAAAAGCATGTATAAAGCGCGCCTCAAAAGTTTTTAAAAAAATTTCGAAACTTATATTTTTATTAACTTCAGGAAATCTAAAATATTTTGAGATCATTATCGTTATTTTTCAAAATTATTTTAAGGATGCCTCGGTTCGCTAATTTCAAATTCGGGATAAAAAAATCCGGGTCCCCGGGTATTTCGGGACACGTGTTAACAACTTATAATAAGAAGTTAACACGTATCCCATTTTCACAGGACACGTGTTGGCTGCAGTTTGTTTTTCTTTTATGCCATTTCAGTCTATCTCTCTCTCGGTTTAATCTCTTATCTCTCTGTATCTCTCTCCTCTCTATTTCCCTCTGTTCCCGTTCTGGTTACCCTGGTCTCGCCGCCGCTGTGATTTTTCCGGTGAGCTTGGTGGTTCCGATCAGTCTTGTTGAATGATGCCTATATATATATGCAGTGGTATATATATATATATATATATATGTGTGTGTGTGTGTGTGTGTGTGTGTGTGTAATTTGTGTGTGTGTGTGTGAGTGCGTGTGTGCTGTATTGTGTTGGTGGTGTGGCTGGGCGGCGCGTGGCCGCGTGCTTGCTCCCCTGTTTTCTGTGATGTTATTGTGGGCTGGTTTTTGGGCTTGGGCTGATTTCCCTATTGGGCCTCGTTGTTGGGCCTTGCTGTTGGATTTTGGTTTTGGGCTCTTGGTTGAGCCTGTGCGTGCAGTTGGGCTTGGTTGTTGCAATTTTAATTTTTATTCTTTTTCTGCAGGTATTATTGAATAAGATTCGTGATATTATTATTAATTCGCGTGGGAAAATATTTTTAATAAATCGGTGGAATTTATTTGGATACCCAAATATTTCGGGCACCGATAAATTTTGCCGCCGTACCGCGATGACTCGTTACGAGCGGACTGTGGACGGTGATGATGATGTTCTGAGTCCTAAATTTTTTAAATAAATAAAATAAGATAATTATATAAAATATGTTTGGACTTAAATAATTAATTATGATTGGTGTTGGGATGTAAGTTGTATAAAATGATGAAATAATATTATGGATTGTGTAATTGTTGACGTCGATTGTAATCGACGGGTAGTCTTATAAACAAACAAGATGCTGCCAAAATTTTCTAAAAATATGTTATAAATGTACATAACTATATTCTACGTGTTACTCCTACTTATGTTCGGAATATTGTGATTACGTGATTATGTGTATAATATTAATGATACGAGTCGAATTATCGGATTGGATTGTTAAAGTCTGAGGATATCAAGCATGTCGATATAACTAATTAGGGTACTCTGTATTTGTAGATACCAGTCGAGTTTTCCCAAGATCAAAGTCAGCGTGAAAGCTACTTAGGGTTTTGTAAAGCTTTGCAAGGCAAGTACCCTGACCATTCTTTTATCGTTCAGTGCATATGAATAGCTAAACAGTTTATTCTCGTAATGGAACAGAAATGTTTTAAGTTACGTATCCCCTGTAGTTATAAATTACTATTTTCAAATTGTTTTGGGGAAAAGTAACTTCCAAAGGTACCTATCTCGAATGGAATGATTTGCGAAACGGATATTATATGTGTGCTGGTTAAATAAATGATTTTGAAAATGAGATAGGTACAAGTGTTTTGAAAACTGGATAAAACGGTCAGATATGGGATACATTTGGGCCAGAGTAGGCCTATTGAGGTGGCGTAAGAGGCTAATTTGGTTGCGCGCACTATAAAACCGATTAGTCCAGCAGGTCAGAGACCTAGCTAGTCTCTGAGTTCCGGAACAGGTAAATGGGATGGCAGTTAGAGCCGTCTAGTGTTGATACCCCGATCAGCTGTCTTCACATATCCGCTACGTATCTGATTGGGATTTGTGAATTATATAAGAGCATAATTGGTTGATACAGCGGTTTTATAAAATGATTAGCATGCTAAAATTGGACTCTGGTATTACACAACACACTGCTACGATATTTTAACAAAGCATGCTAAATAGTGATATCCAGTTACCTTTGATTTTCATTATGAAATGTTGATATCATGGTTACAGTTCTGTTCCTTTTATTGATACATTCCAGTTTTAATTCTGTTATTCATATCTTGGTACTGCTGAGCGATTATGCTCACCCTTGCAAACTGTTATGTATATTTCGCAAATGCCTAGAAGATCAGTCAGACCGACCCATGTTCCCGCCCCTACTGGACCCGGCTCCTCTGAGGTAGTTTGTGTCAGGCCATGAGGTCTGAGGAGTTGCTGAATAAAGTTAGAGTGTGTTAGATGTTGAATAAAGAGTTTGTAGTATTAAGAACCTGAATTATACTTGAACCTGGATCGGATCTTGGTTTGGGGTCAAGTTATTATATTTTAATAATAATTCTGTTATTTATATTTTTGGTAATTATGTTTAGTGACGTCAAAACCTGACCCCGGGGTTGAGGTCGTCACAGTTGGTATCAGAGCTACAGGTTCAAGTCCCTAATTCAGGTTAGGGTTTGTGTCAAGTAGGTGATAACGTGAGTCTTTAAGTGTGAGTCAGCAACTCATATAGAGGAGCAAACCTTTAGAGTCAGTCGAGGGTTCCGACGGCGTTACCCTGGCATCTATTAAATGTTTTGATAGAATTTCCTTGACCTGGTTGTGTCTTGTCTGTATATTTATTATGTTAACAGTGGCCTATTGCGATTTCGAGTTCTCAATCTCGGGAGAATCCTTCTGATTCGGATAGCTCAGATTCTAAGAGACCCCCGAATGCTGTTATTGAGGAGACCCTTATGCCTTCTCCACCAGTCCCCTCTTTTGTGCCTCGAGACATCCCTGGATCTGGTCCTCGTCCCCGTTGGGTACGTAAGTCTGTTTCTGCTGTCAGGGATTTCCCTCCCGGCTGCGATCCCAGTTCTTCCATGATGAGACCTCCTGTGGCCCCTAGTGGTACTTCTTCACCGATCCCTTACCATGTTCATATGGCGGTGAATACTTCCTTTATCAGAGATCAGAGTCCGGAGTTTGCTGCTCAGTTGGATCAGGTACCTATTGCACCATGTCAGGGTATCTCTGCCCCTACCCCTGAGGTGCGAGCTCGTGTGAGAGCATTGACCCAGATGGCTGTAGAGAGGGCTAGATCTGTTGACCGTTTCATTAGTTCAGAGTTCAGAGTTGTGCAGTATCAGAACCTAGTGAACTGGCTAGTGTTTGAGCTAGGTTCCATTGGTGGCAGTGGTAGTGGCTAGAAAGAGTTGCAGTAGAGGGATGTAGAGCTCAGAGTTGACCTCTAGGAATTCTGTAGTTGTTTACTTTGCATATGTACATTATGTTATGATAGTTTGTAGTAGGCGAGGCTGTTATGACAGCCAATTTTGGTGTGTATTCGGATGGTTCTTTTTAGTTCGATCTTCAGTTGTACTGGTTGGATTTTGTTGGTTATTGTATTTCAGCTGCTTTATCTTATTGTTCAGTTTTTATATATTGTGCGTTGCTATTATTGTTGTTATTATTATTGTTGTTTCTGTTGCTGGCATTTCTAGATTATAATCATTCACTCAGGACGGATACAATTATAATGGGGATGAGAATATTTTCTTAGTGGCAACGCTCTCCTGATGCATAAATATAAACTGCTGGAGCAATCCATTTTTCTTATAAATGTCTGTTATATTTCTGGAGATGCCACCAAAGAGAAATTCTCAGCCCAATAACGGATCTGCTGGGGATCCTTCCATGAGTGACTTGATGAACTTGTTGCATCAGCAGACTGTACAGCTAGCCCAACAACAACAACAACAATTCCAGCAGCAGCAGCAGCAGCAACAATTGCAACAACAACAACAGCAGCAACAGTAGCTCATACAACAATAACAACAACAAATCCAACAGCAGCAACTACAAATCCAACATTAGCATGAGATGAGAGGGGCAAATCAAGGTGTTAGTTTTAAGTCTTTTCAAGCAGTTAAGCCCCCGGAATTTAAAGGAGAAGTAGATCCTGTTGCTGCCAGGATATGGTTAAAGGAAATGGAAAAAGCGTTTGCGCTCACCAAGGTGAGTGAGGATTTAAAAACTGATTATGCTAGTTATTTTCTGAGGAATGATTCGAATTATTGGTGGGAATCTACGCGAGCCCTAAAAGGAGAAGGTCCAGTTTCCTGGGCCAGATTTACAGAATTGTTTTTGGAAAAATACTTTCCGGACTGTCTCCAAAGTCAAATGGAGATGGAATTTTTGGAACTGAAATAAGGAGATAGGAGTGTCACGGAATATGAAGCGAAGTTTATGGAGTTGGCCCGTATAGCACCTGAATATGTGAGTACAGAAGCTCAACGAGCGAAGTGGTTTCAACAAGGGTTGAAGCCAGAAATAAGGAGTGGAGTTGTAGCTTTACAGCTGAAGACTTATACTTCGGTAGTCCAGGCTGCCCTAGTGATAGAGAGTGATCAAAAGTTATTCGCAAAAGAGCAGGGAGAGAAGAAGAGGAAATTTGAAAGTGGACCTGCTAAGTCAGAATCAGGAATAGCAAGTCGGAAGTTCCAGCGTTGGTTTGGAAAGAATAAGAATAAGAAGTTTAAAAGGCAGAATTTTACCCAAACTAAACCCGGTACAACTTCAGTTGACTCTGCCCCGACGAGGATGAGTAAGCCAGTGGCTGATTGTAAGACATGTGGGAAGAAGCACAGTGGACAGTGCCGAGAGAATGTTAATTGCTTTAAGTGTGGACAGAAAGGTCACTATTCTACAGAGTGTAAGTCCGAGATTCAAGGAGTTACTTGTTTTAGTTGCGGCAAAGTGGGACACATAGCTAGGAATTGCAAGTCAGTGACCCAAGGTAATGCGGGAAGGAGTGTGTCTCAGGGACCATCAACCAGTACTGCTAGAGCTAGGACTTTTAAGATGACCCAGAAGTCTCCAGTTCGTGATTCTGATGTGGTTGCAGGCACGCTTACTCTTAATTCCGTACCTGTTAACATTTTGTTTGATTCGGGAGCGTCCAAATCTTTTATATCTGTGAATTATGTGAATAAAATGCAATTGATGTTAGAAGACTTAGACGAACCTCTAACCATAGAAGTGGCTAATAAAGATAAAGTACTTGTAAAACAATTTTGTCCTAGTTGTTCCCTAGAGATTTCAGGGTATATGCTCCCTGTTAATTTAATACCCTTCGACTTGGGAGACTTTGATGTTATTTTAGGTATGGATTGGTTGTCTCGATATAGGGAAAGTATTGATTGTAAGAAAAGGAGAGTTATTATGTACACCCCAGATAATAAAAGGATCAGTTACCAAGGGCAGAGGCAAGATAGGAAGTTCCTCTCAGTGATACAAGCAAGAAGATTGCTGAGACAAGGATGTGAAGCGTACTTGGCTCATGTAGTGGATACGAAGAAAGAGACCCCTATTTTGGATGAAATCCCTATAGTAAGAGAATTCCCTGATGTTTTCCCAGAAGAATTACCAGGATTGCCACCTGATCGTGAGATAGAGTTTTCCATTGATTTGATACCTGGAGCTGAACCTGTTTTTAAGGCCCCATACAGGATGGCCCCGATGGAAATGAAAGAATTGGCTAAGCAACTTCAAGAATCATTGGATAAGGGAGTTATTCGACCTAGTGTTTCCCCGTGGGGTGCTCCAGTGCTATTTGTGAAGAAAAAGGATGGAAGTATGAGATTGTGCATTGATTATAGGGAGCTGAACAAGTTAACAATAAAGAATAAGTATCATTTGCCATGTATAGACGATTTGTTTGATCAGCTTAAGGGAGCATGTTACTTCTCAAATATTGACTTAAGATCTGGCTACCACAAACTGAAGATAAAGCCTGAAGATATTCCCAAGACTGCATTTAGAACAAGGTATGGCCATTACGAGTTTCTAGTAATGTCGTTTGGATTGACGAATGCGCCAGCGGCTTTCATGGATTTGATGAATAGGGTATACAAGGAGTATTTGGATAAGTTTGTTATTGTATTTATTGATGACATCCTCATATATTCGAAGAATCCAGAAGATCACGCAGTGCATCTGCATATTGCCCTTCAAAAGTTAAGAGAAAAGCAATTGTATGCTAAGTTTTCTAAGTGTGAGTTTTGGCTGACGGAAGTACAGTTTCTTGGACATGTGGTGAGTAAGGAAGGTATCAAAGTAGATCCGGTAAAGATTGAAGCCGTATCAAAATGGGAGCAACCAAAGACACCAACAGAAATAAGGAGTTTTCTTGGATTAGCAGGATATTATCGAAGGTTTGTGAAAGATTTCTCGAAGATTGCATCCCCACTAAACAAGTTAACCAGGAAGAATGAGAAGTTCGTTTGGACGGAAAAGTGTGAAGAGAGTTTCCAGGAGTTAAAACGAAGACTAGTGACGGCTCCAGTGTTAGCATAGCCAGATGAGACGAGAAACTTTGTAATCTACAGTGATGCTTCTTTGAAAGGATTGGGATGTGTGTTAATGCAGCATGACAAAGTGATTGCTTATGCCTCCAGACAACTAAAGCCTCATGAGCAGAAATATCCAGTTCACGACCTTGAATTGGCGGCTATAGTATTTGCTTTAAAATTATGGCGTCACTACTTGTATGAAGAGAAATGCGATATTTACATGGATCATAAGAGCCTGAAGTACATATTCACGCAGAAAGATCTGAACATGAGACAAAGAAGGTGGTTGGAGTTGATTAAGGATTATGATTGTTCGATTAATTATCACCCAGGTAAAGCCAATGTAGTGGCTGATGCCTTAAGTAGGAAGGAAAGGCTGAATATGGTTAAGATTGCGGAGGAATTGGCACGAGACTTGGAAAGAATGGAAATTAAAGTTCGAGTATCTAACGGAAGTCAGGAGCAACTATATGAAATTACTTTCCAGCCGACATTGATGGAAAAGATTAGAAGATGTCAAGAAGGAGTTATGGAACAAGAGTTGGATACTTTGACAGGAGAAGAGTTATGTACTCAAAAAGATAGTCAAGGTTTGTATAGATTTTCGTCCAGAGTTTGGATTCCTAACGTAACGGAATTGAAGAACGAAGTATTGCAGGAAGCTCATAACTCTAGGTTTTCTATCCACCCTGGTAGTACCAAGATGTACCAGGATTTGAAGAGAAATTTTTGGTGGCCAGGAATGAAGAAGGATATTGCCAATTGGGTAAGTAAGTGTCACGTGTGTCAAACAGTGAAAGCAGAGCATCAACAATCGAGTGGATTGTTACAACCTTTGAAGATTCCCCAGTGGAAATGGGAAGACATTGCTATGGATTTTGTAGTGGGATTGCCAAAGACAAGAGCGAATCACGATACTATTTGGGTAATCATTGATAGGTTGACTAAGTCGGCATATTTCCTTCCGATTAATGAAAGGTATTCGTTGGAGAGGCTAGTTAAGTTATACTTGGATGAGATAGTTACCAAACATGGAGTGCCTGTTTCTATAGTGTCGGATCGAGACCCGAGATTTAATTCCAGGTTCTGGACTAAATTCCAAGAGTGCCTAGGAACGAAATTGAATATGAGCACCGCTTATCATCCTCAGATGGATGGCCAAAGTGAGAGGATGATTCAGACCATAGAGGATATGTTGAGAGTCTGTGTTCTAGATTTTAAAGGTAATTGGGATGAGCACCTACCTTTGATTGAGTTCTTGTACAATAACAGCTACCATGCTAGTATAGGGATGCCACCTTACGAAGCTTTGTATGGACGAAAGTGTAGGTCACCGTTGTACTGGGATGAGGTATGAGAAAAGAAAGTGTTAGGTCCTGAGTTGGTTCAGCAGACCAAAGATGTCATAGTGTTGATTCAGAAAAGGTTGGAAGCAGCTCAAGATAGACAAAGAAAATACGCAGATTTGCATAGGAAAGATATGGACTTTGAGATAGGGGCTCTGGTGTTACTTAAAGTATCACCTTGGAAAGGGTTAGTACGATTTGGTCAGAAGGGTAAACTTAGCCCTAGATTCATAGGACCCTTTGAGGTTTTGAAGAAAGTGGGAAAGGTCGCTTACGAGATAGCGTTACCACCGTAGTGGCAGCACATTCATAATGTGTTCCACGTGTCTATGTTAAGCCCTATGTCCCTAATTCGAATCATGTCATAGAATACGAACCGATTGAGCTTCAACCAGATTTGTCCTATGTGGAACAACTGGTCCAAATCCTAGATCGTAAGGAACGAGTCTGTAATATCCGGGATATATCGTGTAATTATTTTTGATATTAAATAATTATTATGTGTGCTCAGTATCTATTCTGTGAGTTAATTGTTAAGTGTTATCTGTACTTGAATATTCAAAAATAATATTAATTGAGTATTTTAATTTTTATATGTCCAAAATAAAATATAGATAATTGTCATATCTTCCTAATTATTTTTATGTTGATTTATGGATTTATAAGAATCATATGAAATTTCTAAAATCTTTTTCCGGGTAATTAAAATATATTTTATAAAAACGGGAAACAACCGACGTCAACCGTTGTTACGTTTTTGGAACCCGAAACTCTTCCGAGAACTCCTTCCTAACCTAATTGTAATATTCCGAGCATTTTCCATGTTTCGACTTTTTCGATCCGGCGTACGGTTTGTCCTGCGCGGGTCCCGGCATAACATTTTCGATACAATATTCGTTTCGGTAAATTAATAAAACCCGTATTTTCGATAAACGGGAGTTTTTTTATTAAACTATCCCAATTATCACTTCATAATACGTGTAACCAGGCGCTGAGACCAAGACCGCAGTATAAATTGTACTGATCTGGATAATTATCCCGAAAACCGATACCGTTTGGATCAGTTTTTATAAATATACGTACCATTTTATATCCGGAATGATCCAACGGGATACTAATTTTCCGTAATTATAAATAGCCTTTTACCGTATTTTATTTCGTATCAAAATCATTTGCAGATAGTTAATTATATAATTTTCAGAGAAAAACCCTAATTTCTTAAAACTGTTCTAAGAATCAAACAGCAAAACGAAGGCGTTACCGATCTCTGTTTTCAAAGCTTGAGTAACCAAAACGAAGGATTTGAGGTGTTCTATCAGATTCTGAGCTTTGTTTCACTGCAGAAATCAAGATTATTTTTCTAAAAATTTATTTATTTTCGAATTTATTTTATTAAAAATATGAATTTTTGTTCGGATGATTGTTTGTATGGTTTGATGATTGCATGTTGTAGAGCTTGTTTTCCTGATGATTTTCATATGTCATACGTCTGATTTGGAGTTCAATAACATGTTCAAATTTGAGTTTAATTTTCGAATTTCAAAATTAGGGTTTATAACCCGTATGAATGTTCTTAATTGAAATTTGGGGGTTTCTTATTCTGTGATAGATTGATGTTGTGTTATAGTGGGTTGTGTTCTCTGTGAAATTTGCAATCTAGTCGTATAAGTTTCATGAACCAACGAGGTCTGTAGAGAAGGGAGTTGTGTTTTGAAGTTTTCCGATGTTCGTCGGAAACTGGAAAATTTCACGGCCAAATTTCGGCCAACTCAGGGATTGTTAGGTTGTTTTGATTGCATGGTTGTGTTCCTGGTAACCTGTAGATGTGATCTAGAGCTTGTGGCAAGGTGAGGAGGCCGGAATCGTGTTCTCCGGCCACCCCTGTGTTTTCCGGTGACGGGATGTAAAATTTACAGTTTGGTCCCTGGACTTTTGGGGACGATACAGTTAGGTCCCTGAAGTTTCCAGACTTTGCAAAAATTGGATTCCTGTTTTAAAAATATTTAAAAATCATATTTCCTAATTATTTTTATTATAAAAATTCGTTTTTAATTTCTGAAAATTCTAAAAATTATTATTTTAATTCCGAAAATTATTTTTAATTCACAAATAAATCTGAATTAATTAGTTAATTAATTTCAATTAATTTTTAATTGATTAATTAGTCCATTAATTCGAAAATTAATTGATTAATTGATTTAATTAATTATTAATTGATTTTTAATTAATTATTTAATTAAATTTAATTATTTAAAAATGATTTAAAAATTTCAAAAAATAGTTTTGAGCTTTAAAATATTATTCTAAATTATTTTCAAGGCTCGATAATTATTCTAAAATTGTTTCGGAGCCAGAATTGGCCAACCGAACCCTGTTTATTATTCCGAAATTGATCCAACGACCCGTTTTAATTCCGAAAAATGTTTTAAAAATTATTTTAAATACCCGAAAGCACATTTATGACCCGAGACTTCTTTATAAATGATATGTCATTGATTACGTGATGTATTATGTGTTATACGTGACCTGTTGTTTGACTATCGGTCTATATATTCGGTGTTTACTTCGTTATTGCATAGATTTCAATCCGTTAATCTGATTTGGGTAAAACGAAGGGTAGATAGAAGTATGTGTTGAATAGAATCTTGTGAGTTGATGATTGATAGATGCTTATGATATGTGAGCAGAAGAGGCAAGACGTAGGAAAGGAAAACAGATAGTTGAAGAGTAAGACGGTTGTGATTGGAAGCGAGTGCAGAGTAGTAAGCTAATACCAGGCAAGTGTTCTGAACTTTCTCGAGATATTGTAATTCTTGATAGTCTTGTTGACATTGCAAGTGCTTTGAAGCACGGAAACCTAAATCATGATTTCAGTTATTGTTCTTGAGCCATGAACCATATTCTTTCTAAGCCATTGATTATTGTATACCCAAACACGAACCACAAATCTACGATACTACTCCACAAATACATATAAACTAAATACCAGACACTGAACTAGATTACTATATACTCAATCCATGATATCTTATGTTTTGAAAGACCAAATCCTTGAAACCCTGAAACGTTGTTTCCTTTGTTATCCAATTCTTTCATTACCCAGCATTCAAGCTTTGAAAGTACCTGGTTGATCCTTACAAGGATTGAAACCCTTTTCATTGTTAAACATTTATTGTTGTTAATGATTTCGGTTATTGTTTATTATTGCATATTCTGTTATTATGTTAGAATTGGATTGTTTTTATAAAATTGTGGACCAGATTCGTGGTCAGACCATATAATGGTCAAGTTAGGCCAATGTGTGCCTTGGATCCAGTAGTTAGAGCAATGTTGTGTGCCTTGCTCGGGGTTAGTACGTGACTGATCAGCAGCCTAACCTTGGTTTTTAAATTAAAAGTATAATATCCAATTCTAAATCATAATCCATTGTTCACTTGATATCATAAACATATTCACCTGATGATCATTATTCTCAGTTTTGTCATTGCGACTTGCTGAGCTAGTTAGCTCATTCGTGCGATGTTGTTTATATTCTTTCCAGTTAAAAAGGAACCAGTTGGTAAAGAGGATCCCCAGTCCAGCGCGAGAGCTAGGGGTTCAGGTTGAGAAAGCTGAGCTAGTAGGCTTCTTTTGAAATAATTTAAGTTTGTAAAAGTTTGTAATAATATTTAATACTCAGTTTGAGTTTGAAATAGTTGGGATTTGAACGGTTTGTAATATATTAGTGTGTTTGGCTTGTGTGCATACTTTAACCTGTTGTGGTCCGTGGTGGTTGGTAAGTAGGGTCACTGCATATATTATTATTATCTTTATTATTGTTATAAGCAGGTTATAAATAAGGTGTATGTGTGGACCCCAAACTTCTGACCCGGGTTTGGAGGGCGCCACAGGTTTGGTATCAGAGCTACAGGTTATAAGTCATTGACACAAGCTTAGGTTAACGGGAATGGGTAGAGGGTTAGGATTGGAAGTAAGGCATAGGATGATAGAACGTTGAGAGGTTGAGTGTTTCAGTATATCAGATATTAGTATAGTTCGTGTTATGGTACGAGATTCTTATATTGCGATATGATTTCAGATAGCAGTGATGGCCGACTCTTTTATTCCCGTATCAGCTGATCACTCAGAGCCTTCAGTTGGAGTGCCGTTTTCACATCCACGTCCTGTTGTTCCACCAGCATTGGCTACTATTCTACCTCCACCTGTGTTGCAGCCCATACCACTGCAGGCTATTCCACCTCCAGGCATGAGGCCACCTGTCAGAGGACCCCCACCAGCTGATTCAGATTCCACTGGGCATTCAGTAGCGAGTGCCCCATTCCAGTCTACATTGCCCCCAGTTCCTTATTACCGGTATGAGGCTCTTCTATTGGAGCGTGATTCCTTGTTGGCTCAGATTAGAGAGTTACAGCATATCATCAGGACTACAGATGTTGATCGTGGTGTGAGGGAGCTTCGAGAGGAGATTCATGTGACACGGAGGGTTCTTGAGGCTAGGTTACATGGAGCTACACTACCTGGCAGAGGCCCTGATGCACTGCTGGGCTGGGCTACTGAGGTGATGGAGGACTTTGAGAGGCTGGCAGGACCAGAGTTTCCTTGGAGCTGAGTTAGAGATTTTGAGATGAAGATGCTGAGTAGTGTTGTTATGATTATGTAGTATGGACAGTAGTGTGTAGTGTGTATCAGTAGACTCTTGAGTTGTATTTATAGACTAGCGATGCTGACTAGTGAGTAGGTTATTGTACCCTTTTTACTTTTACTTTCGAAGCGTCTTTACGCTTGTACTACCCTAAAACTTTTGATCTATATATATCAGTACCTTTTTCCTTTCCAACACTGTCATTTATTTTATTGCACCTGTTTTACCTTGCTTTATTTATTGCACCAGTTATACCCTGTGATACCATGTACCCTGTTTTCCATAACTGTTTATATTCTGTAAAGAAGCATGCAATTTACTTAGTTACAACTGTTTTCAAAAAGGAGATATTCATGTTTTACAAAACTTTTCTTTTATGCAAATATTTGATTCAAAAGCTAAATAAATTGATTGATTCTTTACAGAAAATGCCTCCCAAAATAAATACCCGCACCAACACCCAGAATGAAGAAATCAACAACAACAACAATCAAGATGATACAAACCCGAATGTGAACCCCGGACCTATGGACCCAGCAATAGCCCAGATTCTTCAAATCTTGGCCCAACAGACAGTTCACCTGGCACAACAACAACAAAGACAGACTAATCCCCAGGTAACCTTCAAAACTTTTCAGGCAATAAACCCACCAGAATTCAAGGGTTCCTTAGAGCCAATTGAAGCAAATGTTTGGTTAAAGGAAATAGAGAAGGCATTTGCCTTAGTGAAAGTAAAGGAAGAATAGAAGGTTGAGTTTGTAAGTTACTATTTGAAGAATGAGGCCACCTATTGGTGGGAAATGGTGAAGACATTGGAAGGCATAGATGTTATTAGTTGGGAAAGGTTCAAGGAATTGTTTTTAGAAAAGTATTTGCCTCAGTTTGTTCAGGATCAAATGGAGCTGAAGTTTTTAGAGTTAAAGCAAGGGAATATGTCGGTAACAGATTATGAGGGGAAGTTTGAGGAATTGTCAAGGTATGTGATGTCGTATGTTGATACTGATAGAAAGAAAGCTAAGAGATTCCAGCAGGGTTTGAAACCATGGATCAGGGGGAAGGTAGCTATTTTTGAATTGAAGACTTATGCAGGAGTAGTACAGAAGGCTATGATCGCAGAGACGGAGAGTGAGATGTTCCAGAAGGAAAAGGAAAGCAAGAAAAGGAAAATTGAAGGAAGTGAGGGTCAGTCACAAACAGGGAAGTTTCCAAATTTTAAGAAGGGCAAGTTTCAGCCAGGGAGAAATTTTAATTTCAGGAAACAAAATGCAGGAGACGGAGGCCAGGGCAACCGTCCAGCTAATGGGAATCAGCCGAATCAGTTGAGATTAACTTTTCCAGATTATCAAGTTTGTGGAAAGAAGCATGGAGGAGTTTGTAACAAGTTGAATGTGGTATGTTTTAAATGCAACCAGAAAGGGCACTATTCAAGGGAGTGCTGAAATCAGCCAGCAAATAAGGATCAGCCTATCCGGAATCCAGCAGTGAAGGTTCCAGTCATTGGATTTATATACTTTAAATATGGGAAGCCAGGACATATGGCCAGGGATTGCAAGACACCAGCCCCAGTTAGTAATGTATTGAGAATTATGGGATCTACCCCAACAGTGAATGAGACTCCAAGGGCTAGAGTTTTTGACATGTCGGTGAAGGATGCGATCCAGGATACGGATGTCGTGGCAGGTACGCTTAATGTGAATTCTTTATGTGCCAAAGTGTTAATAGACTTGGGAGCAACTCGATCGTTTGTTTCACAAGATTTTGTTAGTAAATTAAACTGTCCAGTTGAGTGCTTAAATGAAATAATGACTGTGGAATTAGCAAATCAAGAACGTGTAACTGTGAACCAAGTTTGTGGAAATTGTGAGATTGAGATTTCTGGTAGTAAGTTTTGTGTAGATTTGATACCATTTAAGTTAGGAGAATTTGATGTGATATTAGGGATGGATTGGTTATCTAAGCATGATGCTCAGATAGATTGTCGAAATAAGAAAGTAATGGTGAAAATGCCAGACGAAAGAATAGTAACGTTCAAAGGTCAGAAACAAGTAAAGAAGTTCTTAACGACGATTCAAGCCAAGAAGTTACTACGACAAGGATGTGAGCATTTCGTAGCATATGTGATCGACAGAAGTCAGGAGCCAGCAAAACTTGAAGATATTCCAGTAGTGAATGAATTTCCAGACATATTTCCTGACGAGTTACCAGGACTTCCTCCAGATAGAGAAATTGAATTTGCGATCGACTTAGCACCTGGAACAGAATTAGTGTCCAAGGCCCCGTACAGAATGGCGCCTGTTGAGATGAAAGAGCTAGCAAAGCAATTACAGGAATTGTTAGAGAAAGGAGTAATTAGACCCAGCGTATCCCCGTGGGGAGCCCCGATATTATTTGTCAAGAAGAAAGATGGAAGCATGAGACTGTGCATCGACTATGGGGAGCTCAACAAGCTGACAATCAAGAACAAGTATCCGTTACCCAGAATCGATGATCTGTTTGACCAATTGAAGGGAGCCAAGTACTTCTCCAAAATTGATTTAAGATCGGGAAATCATCAACGAAAGATCAAGCCAGAAGATATACCAAAGACAGCTTTCAGAACAAGGTATGGGCATTATGAATTTCTAGTGATGTCTTTTGGATTGACCAACGCCCCAGCAGCGTTTATGGACCTGATGAACAGAATTTTCAAAGAGTATTTGGATAAGTTTGTTATTGTGTTTATAGATGATATTTTAATCTATTCCAAGACGAAAGAGGATCATGCGAAACATGTGAGAACGGCTTTGGAGATTTTAAGGAAAAAGAAGTTATATGCTAAATTCTCGAAGTGTGAGTTTTGGCTACAAGAAGTTCAGTTCTTAGGACACATAGTAAGTAACGAAGGGATCAAAGTGGACCCGACAAAGATCGAGGCAATTACGAATTGGGAGAGACCGAGAACACCCACTGAGGTAAGAAGTTTCTTGGGATTGGCAGGATATTATCGACGATTCGTTCAAAATTTCTCAAGGATTGCCATACCATTAACAAAGCTTACACGAAAGAATGAAAAGTTTATATGGAACGAAAAGTGCGAAGAAAGTTTTCAGGAGTTGAAGCAAAGATTAATTATGGCACCTATTTTGTCACTTCCAGACGATCAAGGGAATTTCGTAATTTATAGTGATGCTTCTCATAAAGGATTAGGATGTGTTCTTATGCAGCACGGCAAGGTGATTGCTTATGCGTCAAGGCAATTGAAACCACACGAACAAAAGTGTAACACCCCCAGATCCGGGGTCGGGGATCCGGGTCGTCACGGTCTTTCTTTCCACAATATCACTTCACTTAATTAATAATAAATAACCTTATGCTGTGACCCCACACTAACACACACCACAACCCGTTATAGTCTCAGAGATGAAATTTAAATAAGTACAAGTCTTTGAATCCACAATTTAAAAGTTATTACAACCCAAAATGATTACTTGATAAATTTACAGTTAATTGCCATTATCTGCCACAAGTTATAATTATACATAATTGATTCTCAAAAGTAGATGGTCTGATCTACAATAGATCTACCTCTGCAGCTATAGCAGCTACAACATCAACGGGAAGATGCGGGACGCTTCCCACACGCTTGCGCTGGGTCTGCTGGAGTCTGGCCCTCTTTCCTAACTGTTGTTGTGTGATGAAGAAATAAAGCAAGAGTGAGCCTTACAGCTCGCAAGATAATATATAGTGATAACAATAATATAAGTATCTAAATGGATACTTACTAGAATCTTTTATCGTGTGTAAGATAATTACTAGTATATACTTACTAGTATATGAGCCTTCTCATAGTACTCATGAAAGTCTTGGTCAAAAGAAATGAACCAAGTTTGATATCTTAATGCGATGAAGTCGCAAAATATTCAGTATATATACATATACATATATATACTTTTCAAAATATTGGAAGTCCTCTTCCATGCACAATATACACAAGGTCCCAGTGTATAACTGTATAAAAATATATCGTTGCAAGGTGATCTCATATATCTAACCTTGTCTCAACGTTTTTCTGAAAATCTTTGTCATTCATAAGACAATTATTAATTAGATATAAGTTTAAAAGATGAAGTTACAAGATACCCCAATATACTTATATCTTTCCCAAATACTACTTGAACTACCACCGTTCAAGTTATAATTAGCTTCAAAAGTTCATCACATAGATGAGACTATAAGACAAGATTTGAATAGATTAAATCTTTAAAATATTATCAAAATAAAATGAAGTTACGAGATACTTCATTTGATGTAAATATCATTTTGAAAACTTGACCCTGCCAACACTCAACAATCGCCCAACCGTAGCCTTTCTATCGAAGTGCTCTGGGTAGTGTTGCAGAAATTATCCAATTGGATGATGAACTCATTACGGGAGTTTGCCGCGCCAGGAAGACCACTTACGATGATCAGTCGTAGTAGTACAACCCCACCATTTTCTACATGTAGAGGAGAACCTGTCGGATTTACTTGTCAACCGAACACTGAACTCCTAAGGAATGGACCGCCTTAGCGGAACTTCCAGGCCATTTGGGCCAATATAATAAGGCTGGGCCGGCGCTACTCGACCACTTACGCCACTCCTAGTTCAGATGAAATCCATGACTCTGAAACGTAAAGCTCGTTTCCCCCTTTCCCCAAGTAGAAACTTGTTGATACGACTCCACCAAGAAGTCGTACCTAGTTGGAAAGGAAAACTCACCGATATTTCCCAGGCGATGCCTGTTAATGGATTAACTTGTTCCAAGAATTTTACTTCCCGAATATTGGGTAAGTAATCAAAAACTCTTTTACCAAAACAGCAACCTTGTTGCGAATATAAAACACACCACCGAGCCGGATCCCCCAGGTTTTGAGCGAGTATTTAAATCCCCTTTTTAAAAGGAAGATCTTAAATATAAAAATAGTTTTGGGATCCGCTCTAACTTTTGAAAATCATTTTAAAGACTCGAAAACACTTTAAAGAGTGTTTGGAGTAAAACTGATTTAATGAAGTAAATCAGTCCCCAGAATATTTAGAAAATGTCTGAATATTATTATTTAAATAATATTCCCATAAAGAATAATCTTTTATAAAATAATTGAAGTAGAAGTATTAAAACTTATACTTGAAATGAATAGCAAATAATCAAAGATATACTTATACGAAAGTAATATCTTTATTTGAATAATCAAAAATAAGTTTGATTATCGACACCTTATTCTTTAATAAAATAAAGAATATATCTCAGCAATTAATCGGAGTCATAGATCCTCAAATGAATATTCAAATAATATTCAATAAATAAAATAAGCTGAGTCATAATACCTCGAATGAATATTATAAATAATATTCATTAAATAAAATAAAGGAGTCATACATCCTCAAATGAATATTCAAATAATATTCAATAAATAATGTAAAGGAGTCATACGCCTTCGAATAATATTCGAAATAATATTCAATAATAAAATAAAGTTAAAGTTATCGAATAAACCTTATTCGATTAATAGTTTTAAAAACTATATCCATATATATATATAAATATATATATATATATATAATATACTCGGGAACATCGACTCCCGGTTTAGAAATATGTTCACCTTTTATCCCCTATACTAAGGGTATACGCAACTACTTGCTTATTTCTAGCATAGGTATTATGCAACTATAAGCATTGAAATCAACAGATAGATAACCAGATTAAGAAACAGACATGCATATATACCATATTAGCATGCTCCAATATATCGAAAAATTTGCTAATAACAATCATGCAATATCACAAGATAATGCATATACATATATTTACATCACAACAACAGTATAACGGGTAGAAAACTTGCCTGAGCGACTGGGGGTTACGAATGGCTCGGGACGAGTCTGGTAACCTATAAGCAACAAGTAAGTTGGAATTAAACCAAAGTCACTTGTAAATCTATACTTTAACTAACTTAGACTCTAACGCTCGTTTTGCGCTCACTGATTCGCTTAAGTCACTCGGGTACCCTCGGCTCCACCAATTTTAATAATTTAACCTTTACGAGTTTTAAAGCGATTCCTTCGCGAGTGTCTTACCAACTGCCTAACACACTTACCATAAATGTTTCATACATTAATTAACCCTTTTTGGTCTTTAACCTATGTTTCAAAGTAAGGCGAGGGAAAAAGTTTCGTTCGCGAAACGCCGTTACTTGAAACGGTCGTTTCTCCTAAACCGTGCATCGGAATCGAACGTACTACATATCAAAACGAAGCTCGTAACATGAGCTATCTAAACATGGCAGTGGTCATAATCTAGCAGGGGGTCCTCGGGTCCTAATGTTATTCACAAAACAGTCTAAAGAAAATCGGACGTTACGACGGCTATGTTTACGCGATTACCAATATTTATACCACTCCAATTCTTTACCAATTCACTACAAACCACCCAACCATCATCAATACATCAAACACAACTTATATCAAGGCAAAGTCAGTCCATAATCTCAAGGTTTTCCAACTTATTCAACCGCAAACATGATCTACTAACCATAACTTAAGATTCATTAACCATTAACCAAGATTCATATCCAAAATCACCACAAATCCAACCAAACTATCTAACATACATGGATCTTGCTATACATACATGGATATTTCTATATATACATTAATCCATCCATAAACTCATCAAAACTCAAAGTTCAAACTATAAGTTAAAGGTGAAAGTTGTTTATACCTCCTTGAAGCTTCCTAACACAACCCAAGAGCTTTGAATGCCTAAAAGAACCTTGATCCTTGCTTGTATAACCTTAATCTTTCATAAAAATTCAAGAAAACTAAAGTTATTTCTTGAAGGTTACTATTCACCATCTTCTTCCTTGATTTATTGGAAGAGATTGTGAAGGAATTAGGAGCTTAAACTTATAGCATATCCATATCTATGTACAAAGAAGCTTAGATAATTACCTTGTGATTTAACAATGCTTGGAACTTGATTTTTGAAATTCTTGCCCTTGAAAAAGATGAAAAGCCGAGAGCAAGATGATGAGAATGAAATGATTTTGTGTTTTTTGATTTGTTTGGCTTAGCTTGGTTGTTTTTTGTTTTGTTTTTGGTTAATTACCTTAATAACCTTATATTTGTGTGGTTATAAACCAACCACACCTCCTCCTTCCCTATGTCATGCTTACATCACATTGCTATGTCATCCTCCCTTCCTTGTCCTCTTCTCATTGGTTGGGTGACATCACTTCCTCTAATCCCTTTGCTTAACTTCCTAATTGTTTGCCTAATGACCGCTGATCAGTTATACGGTTCGCTTAACTTTCGTTTTCGTTTATCGTTTGAGGGATCATACCCGGGATCTTATTACTTAGGTTCCCTTAACTTTTCTCAATATATTATATTCCTTTTATGATCCTCTCCTATAATCCTTTAATTTAAATCCTTTTTATCCTGTTACCTTATACTCAATTCTCTCCGTATCTAGTGGATTTCCGGGAAAAATCAAAGTGTTCGGATTTGGATTCTGACGATCTTTACATACACTTATATCCCATATAAAGTACTAATAAAATCTCAGAATATCCATATCAGAACCCCTACATAGTGTGGCATGAAAAGTTTTCTCATTCAGCAAAAACACTATTCATAAGGGTTTCAAAAATTTTCCAAAAATTGGGGTTATTACAGTCTCCCCTCCTTAAAAGGATTCCGTCCCGGAATCAGATAGAAATGAATAGGGATACTTTCTTAGTATTGCACTTTCTAACTCTCAAGTAAATTTTCCCATATTGTGGTCCTGCCACCAAACTCTGCCTAGTTTGATAATCCTTCCCCTAAGCACTTGTTCCTTTTCACTCTATAACCCTTCCTGGTTGCTCCATATAGGTTACGTCTAGTTGCATGTCTATGCGCTCATACGCCTCTATTTATCTGGCATCTGAATTACACTTCCTTAACATTGATACGTGAAACACGTTACGACCTGCTACATGTTCGGGGTTAGGGCTAGCTCATATGCTAACTTCCCAAACGTCTTAATATATCCAAGGGTCCAACAAATTGTAGACTTAGCTTTCCTTTCTTTCCGAACCTCATCAATCCTTTCCAAGGGATACCTATATCATTACTAGGTCCCCTAATTCATACTCTTTATCCTTTCGTGTCAAATTAACATACTTATCATGTCCATCTTGGGCTACTACCAGCCGTCCTCTGATTAGATCTATCATATCCTTGGTCCTTTGGACTACTGCGGGTCCGAGCATCTTGCGCTCTACAACTTCATCCTAACATAAGGGAGATCGACATTATCTTCCCTCAAGGATCTCATAAGGCGACATCTCGATAATGACATATGATCTATTGTCGTAAGATAACTCAATCCGAATTAAGTGATCATTCCAAATTCTTTCAAGTCTATTGCACAGACTCTCATTATAGCTTTTATCATTAGAACTTTTGCTTCTCAATACCCATTCTTTTCCAGTTCGTAATCGCTACTACCTTCCGTTCCTAATATTATACTGGTTATACTTTTGCTCGTTAGCGTTCTATAACCTTTTAATAACCACGTCAACCTTAGTATCACGAATGTGTTCCCATTCCGCATACTACCACCACTTTATTACTCCTTTTTCAGTTGTTTCTATTTTCCAAAATTTGATCAATCAAATAGAAGTAAAGGAATTTGTTGAGAGATCACTATGATCATGAACACTTGTTATATCACATAGTTAGTACAGAAGGTGGCCAGCCTTTAGTACTTGACAAGCAATTAAACAATAGTTGGTATCCTACTCGGCTTCTATCACACAGATAGATAGTCATTCGGCAATACCTCCCCTTCTGGAAGGGTTGTTCTTCTCAGCTTACATGAAATGAAAAGAAGAGAAAAGAACAAATTTAAGAGAATTGTATATTCATAAAAAAATTTTATTGCCATAAAATATCTGGCTTGGAATCTACCTCTGAACTATAGAGGTTTGTCATAGAAGAACAAAACATATATGTATTTATATCAACATCAAGTATTATAGCATCGCATTTCACGTGCCTAATATTTTCGCTATCCCGTCCATCATTCTATGGACCCATGCTCTTCCTCGAGCTTATACACAATTACCTTTGAAACTCCCTCGACATCGAAAATCGAATCTGGGATCTCATTCTAGACATCATCGTTACTTGAATTCTATGCTTGCACCGCAACCTTCTTCGTATGGGTAATACGACTCTCTATTGATAAGAAAGAATAATAAATCACTAGGTAGATACTCTACTTAATTAGTCTATCAATGATAACTTATACACTACCACGACCCGATTAGTGGTACTCAATCTCAACACCCATTCCAATACAACTCTCACGGTTGTAATCAGCTCATTACTCGCAGAATCATTACTACCTTACTATGGTCCACCACTGACCTACTGTAGTCATTCATTTTCCATGAAGTCTTAATAACTAACCATACGGAGTCCATACATCTCGTATCTAATTCTCCTAAGGAGTTAACATAACCACCAATCACAATTCATGAAGAACACTCCAAACTCTGACGTACCTTCATGACATGAAGCAGATAAAAGTGCAGAAGAGTTTCAATCAAAGCAACGATAGCAGGTTAATACCATTTTTAATCATATTCCTTAAATAGAAGACTTAACTCAAAGGTTCGTCTAGTCCTTTTGGAAACATGGTCCTGGCTTATCCCAAGATAGGACCTCCTAAGATAGATAGCCCGTTCATGGCGATTACACGAATTAAACTTTTACCAACTACTATTACGGTTGGATATTGCACAGTCATCAGAAGGAATGTCAATCTTCCAAACCATAATTTAACTTTCACATTTTTAACCATCATCACTGTATTCTTTTGGCACACGCGCCTATAATTATCCTCTTACCTTTAAAGTGTCGGCCACCTCTTTGGCCTTTCCTGATAGTAAAATTTCCTTACAGTCAATGTCATTTTAACCACCTCCAAATAAATTTTCTACCTTATTTCCGATCACTGCTTGAGTGAAAATGCTTTCCTTAAAATCTGATGAGTAAAAAAAAATCACCATTTTTCCATAAGTTATTGCCTCAGTCTTTAGAGGTTAATCACTGTCGCGACTGACTCTCGATCGTACTTAGAACATCTTTTGTCTTAGGTCCTAATTGCCCTGAATAATTTCGACCTTTACTGGTTCGATCCATACTTTCTCGTGGTTTAACACGTGCCCCACTTGGCATCATTATAATTATGTCATATTTCCTTTATCAACATTTTTATTCTTGAGAATTTCGAATATTTCCTTTCTCCTTGTAAAACCTCTAAGGTTATCGTTCAATCGTTCCTCCTGTATTCCCTATATACAGGGCATATCAAAATACCATTTACTAATACTAGAACCATTGTCTATATACTTCTGAAAAATTTCTCCACTGATCCTTAAAGGTTATTATTACCTTAATCCTTTCCAATTCATACTGTCAAAACTCATACTATCCCTATTAAGGGTAAAATGCCAACCTTTATGCATTCCCCTAGGATTCGTTTTAAGTTACCGATGTTCTATCCTTAATTCCACCTTTAAAAGGTACCTGCATCCTTCCATGGATAAATCAAGTCATATATCCCTGATAAGGGTGTCTTATTCCATCATTCCCACCTCGATAGTATATGCCTAATTTCACAATAACATCTGTATACAACATGAGGTCAATCAAAATGGCCTCCAAAAGATAACAACGGTTATCCGCTTTTCTTGCCTAATCTGGTAACGATAACATGGATGTTCTGGAAGATATTGGTCGTGTTCAACGTGAACTTCTTCTTAATAATTCCTTATTTACTTTTGTTGTTTATCTCAACAGTCACCTCAATGTTAGGATATCTTTCATATCTGGCGTCTCCCTTTCTGGGTATCATGCCACCGGTCTTACACTTCACCTTCTTGAAGGTCACTTCCTTCATCCAATTTTCTTAATTTCTTACTTTCTTATCCCCTTAGTCTATCCGCGTCTCATTATTTATCCTTCGAATTATCTCAAGGTTTCCTCGAATCCTCCCAACTTATAGGGGATAAACTATATGTATCTCTTATGCCCTCAATCATCAATTTTAACTTATGGTGAATCACCCTCATCCTGACGAATGCATACTTTTCTATTTCTATTGCTACGAGTCGTTAGGGTTTCCTCGTACCCAACTCCCTTATCATACCTCAAACTCTATTGCCGTTATATTCCTTTCCACTTCAATTTCTTTTTTTTTTCCTTCTCTTATCATTATTTCATGAACCAACACAACATAAGCATTGATTTCAAACATCCCGTCATTCTAGATTCGTGTCTTCAGAATGAATCTTGATAACTTTTACCACTTAGATTCATAATTCATCATACTCGTCTGCCTTTGTTCTGGCTCTAAAGCTTTTACACTATTCCATAACCTTGGGAATTACTTTCCCGAAAATAATTGGCTGAACTTTAATCAGTTTATTATAATCTCTTGCTCCGTGCCTTCCTTGGCCTTTCACCAGCGGGTGGTCTCTCTCTTGGGAGGGTAAGTGACAAAACAGTCTTTTGTGGTTCGTCAATCATTTAGAATCTCAAATGATTCATCTATTTCCTTTAGCCAGGCTCTTGCCTCGACTGGGTCAGCTTGTTCCTTGGAACTCTGAGAGCTTAGCGACTTAAAGGTCATGAAAGAATTTCCTACCGCATTGTTTCCTCAAGGTGGTGGTTAGGGATAATAGTCTAAGTTCTTTTTAGGCAGGGTCCATGAATTTCCGTATAGGAGTACCGTCTCGGGTTCTCCTTATCTCGCTCGGACTTTTGTTTTCTCCGTCTAAATATTTCTTCCTACTCCCCATACTTGGGGTTATCTTATACGTTAAATCCTCATTTTCCACTTCATTATGTTATGGGTTCCTTCTATCTTCATGGCGACCTCCCTGACTATCACGTTCAGGGTTTGCTCTAAATCTTATTCCTCAAACTATGGCTCTCATCTAAGTTCTCATCCTTACGCTCTTGAACTTTTGGAACCCAAATTCTATA